>NW_027309147.1:0-50122 GCF_047496885.1 Scyliorhinus torazame | reverse complement strand
AGGGAGTGAGAGTGAGAGAGAGAGGGAGAGTGGGTGAGAGAGAGAGGGAGTGTGGGTGAGAGAGAGAGGGAGTGTGGGTGAGAGAGAGTGGCAGTGTGGGTGAGAGAGAGGCAGTGTGGCTGAGATAGAGAGAGGCAGTGTGGGTGAGAGAGCGAGGGAGTGTGGGTGAGAGAGAGGGGGAGTGTGGGTGAGAGAGAGAGGGAGTGTGGGTGAGAAATAGAGGGAGTGTGGGTGAGAGAGAGAGGGCGTGTGGGTGAGAGAGAGAGGCAGTGTGGGGTGAGAGAGAGGGGGGAGTGTGGGTGAGAGAGAGGGGGAGTGTGGGTGAGAGAGAGAGAGGAGTGTGAGAGTGAGAGGGGGAGTGTGAGAATGAGCGAGGGAGTGTGGGTGAGAGAGCGAGGGAGTGTGGGGTGAGAGAGAGAGAGGGAGTGTGGGTGAGAGAGAGAGGGAGTGTGGGTAAGAGAGAGAGGGAGAGTGGGTGAGAGAGAGAAAGGGAGTGTGGGTGAGAGAGAGAGTGAGTGTGGGTGAGAGAGCGAGGGAGTGTGGGTGAGAGAGAGAGGGAGTGTGGGTGAGAGAGAGGGAGTGTGGGTGAGAGAGAGAGGGAGTGTGAGGGTGAGAGGGGGAGTGTGAGAATGAGCGAGAGAGTGTGGGTGAGAGAGCGAGGGAGTGTGGGTGAGAGAGAGAGGGAGTGTGGGTGAGAGAGAGAGGGAGTGTGGGGTAAGAGAGAGAGGGAGAGTGGGTGAGAGAGAGAAAGGGAGTGTGGGTGAGAGAGAGAGTGAGTGTGGGTGAGAGAGCGAGGGAGTGTGGGTGAGAGAGAGAGGGAGTGTGGGTGATAGAGAGAGGGAGTGTGGGTGAGAGAGAGAGGGAGTGTGAGGGTGAAGAGGGGGAGTGTGAGAATGAGCGAGAGAGTGTGGGTGAGAGCGAGGGAGTGTGGGTGAAAGAGAGAGGGAGTGTGGGTGAGAGAGAGGGGGGAGTGTGGGTGAGAGAGAGAGGGAGTGTGGGTGAGAGAGAGAGGGAGTGTGGGTGAGAGAGAGAGGGAGTGTGAGGGTGAGAGGGGGAGTGTGAGAATGAGCGACAGTGTGTCGGTGAGAGCGAGGGGGTGTGGGTGAGAGAGAGAGGGAGTGTGGGTGAGAGAGAGAGGGAGTGTGGGTGAGAGAGAGAGAGGGAGTGTGAGTGAGAGAGAGAGGGAGTGTGGGTGAGAGAGAGAGGGAGTGTGGGTGAGAGAGAGAGAGGGAGTGTGAGTGAGAGAGAGAGGGAGTGTGGGTGAGAGGAGAGGGGGAGTGTGGGTGAGAGAGAGAGGCAGTGTGGGTGAGAGAGAGAGGGCAGTGTGGGTGAGAGAGAGGGGGAGTGTGGGTGAGAGAGAGAGGGAGTGTGAGAGTGAGAGGGGGAGTGTGAGAATGAGCGAGGGAGTGTGGGTGAGAGAGCGAGGGAGTGTGGGTGAGAGAGAGAGGCAGTGTGGGTGAGAGAGAGAGGTAGTGTGGGTGAGAGAGAGAGGCAGTGTGTGGTGAGAGAGAGAGGAGAGTGGGTGAGAGAGAGAGGCAGTGTGGGTGAGAGAGCGAGGGGAGTGTGGGTGAGAGAGAGAGGGGAGTTGTGGGTGAGAGAGAGAGGGAGTGTGGGTGAGAGGGAGGGGGAGTGTGGGTGAGAGAGAGAGGCAGTGTGGGTGAGAGAGAGAGTCAGTGTGGGTGAGAGAGAGGGGGAGTGTGGGTGAGAGAGAGAGGGAGTGTGAGAGTGCGAGGGGGAGTGTGAGAATGAGCGAGGGAGTGTGGGGTGAGAGAGCGAGGGAGTGTGGGTGAGAGAGAGAGGCAGTGTGGGTGAGAGAGAGAGGTAGTGTGGGTGAGAGAGAGAGGCAGTGTGGGTGAGAGAGAGAGGGAGTGTGGGTGAGAGAGAGAGGGGAGTGTGGGTGAGAGAGCGAGGGAGTGTGGGTGAGAGAGCGAGGGAGTGTGGGTGAGAGAGAGAGGGAGTGTGGGTGAGAGAGAGAGGGAGTGTGGGTGAGAGAGACAGAGGGAGTGTGGGTGAGAGAGAGGCAGTGTGGGTGAGAGAGAGAGGCAGTGTGGGTGAGAGAGAGGGGGAGTGTGGGTGAGAGAGAGGGGGAGTGTGGATGAGAGAGAGAGGGAGTGTGTGAGTGAGAGGGGGAGTGTGAGAATGAGTGAGGGAGTGTGGGGGAGAGAGCGAGGGGGAGTGTGGGTGAGAGAGCGAGGGAGTGTGAGTGAGAGAGAGAGGGAGTGTGGGTGAGAGAGAGAGGGAGTGTGGGTGAGAGAGAGAGGGAGTGTGGGTGAGAGAGAGTGGCAGTGTGGGTGAGAGAGAGGCAGTGTGGCTGAGATAGAGAGAGGCAGTGTGGGTGAGAGAGCGAGGGAGTGTGGGTGAGAGAGAGGGGGAGGTGTGGGTGAGAGAGAGAGGGAGTGTGGGTGAGAAATAGAGGGAGTGTGGCTGAGAGAGAGAGGGCGTGTGGGTGAGAGAGAGAGGCAGTGTGGGTGAGAGAGAGAGGGAGTGTGGGTGAGAGAGAGAGGGGGAATGTGGGTGAGAGAGAGGGAGTGTGAGGGTGAGAGGGGGTGTGAGAATGAGCGAGGGAGCGTGGGTGAGAGAGCGAGGGAGTGTGGGTGAGAGAGAGAGGGAGTGTGAGAGTGAGAGGGGGAGTGAGTGTGGGTGAGAGAGAGAGGGAGTGTGGGTGAGAGAGAGAAGCAGTGTGGGTGAGAGAGAGAGGGAGTGGGGGGTGAGAGAGAGGGGGAGAGTTGGTGAGAGAGAGGGGGAGTGTGAGAGTGAGAGAAGGAGTGTGAGAATGAGAGGGGGAGCGTGGATGAGAGAGAGAGGGAGTGTGGGTGAGAAAGAGAGGGAGTGTGGGTAAGAGAGAGAGAGGGAGAGTGGGTGAGAGAGAGAAAGGGAGTGTGGGTGAGAGAGAGAGGGAGTGTGGGTGAGAGAGAGGGGGAGTGTGGGTGAGAGAGAGGGGGAGTGTGAGAATGAGCGAGGGAGTGTGGGTGAGAGAGCGAGGGAGTGTGGGTGAGAGAGAGAGGGAGTGTGGGTGAGAGAGAGAGGGAGTGTGGGGTGAGAGAGAGAGGGAGTGTGGGTAAGAGAGAGAGGGAGAGTGGGTGAGAGAGAGAAAGGGAGTGTGGGTGAGAGAGAGAGGGGAGTGTGGGTGAGAGAGAGAGTGAGTGTGGGTGAGAGAGCGTGGGAGTGTGGGTGAGAGAGAGAGGGAGTGTGGGTGAGAGAGAGAGGGAGTGTGGGTGAGAGGGAGGGGGAGTGTGGGTGAGAGAGAGAGGCAGTGTGGGGTGAGAGAGAGAGGCAGTGTGGGTGAGAGAGAGAGGGAGTGTGGGTGAGAGAGAGAGGGAGTGTGAGGGTGAGAGGGGGAGTGTGAGAATGAGCGAGAGAGTGTGGATGAGAGCGAGGGGGTGTGGGTGAGAGAGAGAGGGAGTGTGGGTGAGAGAGAGAGGGAGTGTGGGTGAGAGAGAGAGAGGGAGTGTGGGTGAGAGAGAGAGGCAGTGTGGGTGAGAGAGAGGGGGGAGTGTGGGTGAGAGAGAGGGGGAGTGTGGATGAGAGAGAGAGGGAGTGTGCGAGTGAGAGGGGGAGTGTGAGAATGAGCGAGGGAGTGTGGGGGAGGAGAGCGAGGGAGTGTGGGTGAGAGAGCGAGGGAGTGTGGTGTGAGAGAGAGGGAGAGTGGGTGAGAGAGAGAGGGAGTGTGGGTGAGAGAGAGAGGGAGTGTGGGTGAGAGAGAGAGGAGTGTGGGTGAGAGAGAGTGGCAGTGTGGGTGAGAGAGAGGCAGTGTGGCTGAGATAGAGAGAGGCAGTGTGGGTGAGAGAGCGAGGGAGTGTGGGTGAGAGAGAGGGGGAGTGTGGGTGAGAGAGAGAGGGAGTGTGGGTGAGAAATAGAGGGAGTGTGGGTGAGAGAGAGAGGGCGTGTGGGTGAGAGAGAGAGGCAGTGTGGGTGAGAGAGAGAGGGAGTGTGGGTGAGAGATAGAGGGGGAATGTGGGTGAGAGAGAGGGAGTGTGAGGGTGAGAGGGGTGTGAGAATGAGCGAGGGAGCGTGGGTGAGAGAGCGAGGGAGTGTGGGGTCAGAGAGAGAGGGAGTGTGAGAGTGAGAGGGGGAGTGAGTGTGGGTGAGAGAGAGAGGGAGTGTGGGTGAGAGAGAGAAGCATTGTGGGTGAGAGAGAGAGGGAGAGTGGGGGTGAGAGAGAGGGGGAGAGTGGGTGAGAGAGAGGGGAGTGTGAGAGTGAGAGAAGGAGTGTGAGAATGAGAGGGGGAGCGTGGATGAGAGAGAGAGGGAGTGTGGGTGAGAAAGAGAGGGAGTGTGGGTAAGAGAGAGAGAGGGAGAGTGGGGTGAGAGAGAGAAAGGGAGTGTGGGTGAGAGAGAGAGGGAGTGTGGGTGAGAGAGAGAGGGCAGTGTGGGTGAGAGAGAGGGGGAGTATGGGTGAGAGAGAGGGGGCGTGTGGGTGAGAGAGAGAGAGGAGTGTGAGAGTGAGAGGGGGAGTGTGAGAATGAGCGAGGGAGTGTGGGTGAGAGAGCGAGGGAGTGTGGGTGAGAGAGAGAGGGAGTGTGGGTGAGAGAGAGAGGGAGTGTGGGTAAGAGAGAGAGGGAGAGTGGGTGAGAGAGAGAAGGGAGTGTGGGTGAGAGAGAGAGTGAGTGTGGGTGAGAGAGCGAGGGAGTGTGGGTGAGAGAGAGAGGGAGTGTGGGTGAGAGAGAGGGAGTGTGGGTGAGAGAGAGAGGGAGTGTGAGGGTGAGAGGGGGAGTGTGAGAATGAGCGAGAGAGTGTGGGTGAGAGAGCGAGGGAGTGTGGGTGAGAGAGAGAGGGAGTGTGGGTGAGAGAGAGAGGGAGTGTGGGTAAGAGAGAGAGGGAGAGTGGGTGAGAGAGAGAAAGGGAGTGTGGGTGAGAGAGAGAGTGAGTGTGGGTGAGAGAGAGAGGGAGTGTGGGTGAGAGAGCGAGGAGTGTGGGTGAGAGAGAGAGGGAGTGTGGGTGAGAGAGAGAGGGAGTGTGAGGGTGAGAGGGGGAGTGTGAGAATGAGCGAGAGAGTGTGGGTGACAGCGAGGGAGTGTGGGTGAAAGAGAGAGGGAGTGTGGGTGAGAGAGAGGGGGGAGTGTGGGTGAGAGAGAGAGGGAGTGTGGGGTGAGAGAGAGAGGGAGTGTGGGTGAGAGAGAGAGGGAGTGTGAGGGTGAGAGGGGGAGTGTGAGAATGAGCGACAGTGTGTCGGTGAGAGCGAGGGGGTGTGGGTGAGAGAGAGAGGGAGTGTGGGTGAGAGAGAGAGGGAGTGTGGGTGAGAGAGAGAGAGGGAGTGTGAGTGAGAGAGAGAGGGAGTGTGGGTGAGAGAGAGGGAGTGTGGGTGAGAGAGACAGGGAGTGTGGGTGAGAGAGAGAGGGAGTGTGGGTGAGAGAGACAGGGAGTATGGGTGAGAGAGAGTGGCAGTGTGGGTGAGAGAGAGAGAGGCAGTGTGGGTGAGAGAGAGAGGCAATGTGGGTCAGAGAGAGAGGCAGTGTGGGTGAGAGAGAGGGGGAGTGTGGGTGAGAGAGAGAGGGAGTGTGAGAGTGAGAGGGGGAGTGTGAGAATGAGCGAGGGAGTGTGGGTGAGAGAGCGAGGGAGTGTGGGTGAGAGAGAGAGGCAGTGTGGGTGAGAGAGAGAGGCAGTGTGGGTGAGAGAGAGAGGCAGTGTGGGTGAGAGAGAGAGGGAGTGTGGCTGAGAGAGAGAGGCAGTGTGGGTGAGAGAGCCAGGGAGTGTGGGTGAGAGAGAGAGGGAGCGTGAGAGTGAGAGGGGGAGTGAGTGTGGGTGAGAGAGAGAGGGAGTGTGGGTGAGAGAGAGAGGGAGTGTGAGAGTGAGAGGGGGAGTAAGTGTGGGTGAGAGAGAGAGGGAGTTTGAGAGTGAGAGGGGGAGAGAGTGAGGGTGAGAGAGAAAGAGAGTGTTGGTGAGAGAGAGAGGGAGTGTGGGTGAGAGAGAGAGGGAGTGTGGGTGAGAGAGAGAGAGAGTGTGGGTGAGAGAGAGGGAGTGTGGGTTAGAGAGAGAGGGAGTGTGGGTGAGAGAGAGAGGGAGTGTATGGGTGAGAGAGAGAGAGAGAGAGTGTGGGTGAGAGAGAGAGGCAGTGTGGGTGAGAGAGCGAGGGAGTGTGGGTGAGAGAGAGGGAGTGTGAGAGTGAGAGGGGGAGTGAGTGTGGGTGAGAGGGAGTGGGAGAGTGGGTGAGAAAGAGAGGGAGTGTAGGTGAGAGAGAGAGGCAGTGTGGGTGAGAGAGCGAGGTAGTGTGGGTGAGAGAGAGAGGGAGCGTGAGAGTGAGAGGGGTAGTGAGTGTGGGTGAGAGAGAGAGGGAGTGTGGGTGAGAGAGAGAGAGAGTGTGGGTGAGAGAGAGAGGGAGTGTGGGTGAGAGAGAAAGGGAGTGTGGGTGAGAGAGAGAGGGGGAGTGTGGGTGAGAGAGGGAGGCAGTGTGGGTGAGAGAGAGAGGCAGTGTGGGTGAGAGAGAGGGAGTGTGGGTGAGAGAGCGAGGCAGTGTGGGTGAGAGAGCGAGGGAGTGTGGGTGAGAGAGAGAGGGAGTGTGGGTGAGAGAGAGAGGGAGTGTGGGTGAGAGAGAGAGGCAGTGTGGGTGAGAGAGAGGGGGAGTGTGGGTGAGAGAGAGAGGGAGTGTGAGAGTGAGAGGGGGAGTGTGAGAATGAGCGAGGGAGTGTGGGTGAGAGAGCGAGGGAGTGTGGGTGAGAGAGAGAGGCAGTGTGGGTGAGAGAGAGAGGTAGTGTGGGTGAGAGAGAGAGGGAGTGTGGGTGAGAGAGAGAGGCAGTGTGGGTGAGAGAGAGAGGGAGTGTGAGAGTGAGAGGGGGAGTGTGAGAATGAGCGAGGGAGTGTGGGTGAGAGAGAGAGGGAGTGTGGGTGAGAGAGAGGGGGAGTGTGGGTGAGAGAGAGAGGGAGTGTGGGTGAGAGAGAGAGGGAGTGTGGGTGAGAGAGAGAGGGAGTGTGAGGGTGAGAGGGGGAGTGTGAGAATGAGCGAGAGAGTGTGGGTGAGAGCGAGGGGGTGTGGGTGAGAGAGAGAGGGAGTGTGGGTGAGAGAGAGAGGGAGTGTGGGTGAGAGAGAGAGAGGGAGTGTGGGTGAGAGAGAGAGGCAGTGTGGGTGAGAGAGAGGGGGAGTGTGGGTGAGAGAGAGGGGGGAGTGTGGATGAGAGAGAGAGGGTGTGTGCGAGTGAGAGGGGGAGTGTGAGAATGAGCGAGGGAGTGTGGGGGAGAGAGCGAGGGAGTGTGGGTGAGAGAGCGAGGGAGTGAGAGTGAGAGAGAGAGGGAGAGTGGGTGAGAGAGAGAGGGAGTGTGGGTGAGAGAGAGAGGGAGTGTGGGTGAGAGAGAGGGGCAGTGTGGGTGAGAGAGAGGCAGTGTGGGTGAGAGAGAGGGGGAGTGTGGGTGAGAGAGAGAGGGAGTGTGAGAGTGAGAGGGGGAGTGTGAGAATGAGCGAGGGAGTGTGGGTGAGAGAGCGAGGGAGTGTGGGTGAGAGAGAGAGGCAGTGTGGGTGAGAGAGAGAGGTAGTGTGGGTGAGAGAGAGAGGGAGTGTGGGTGAGAGAGAGAGGCAGTGTGGGTGAGAGAGAGAGGGAGTGTGAGAGTGAGAGGGGGAGTGTGAGAATGAGCGAGGGAGTGTGGGTGAGAGAGAGAGGGAGTGTGGGTGAGAGAGAGGGGGAGTGTGGGTGAGAGAGAGAGGGAGTGTGGGTGAGAGAGAGAGGGAGTGTGGGTGAGAGAGAGAGGGAGTGTGAGGGTGAGAGGGGGAGTGTGAGAATGAGCGAGAGAGTGTGGGTGAGAGCGAGGGGGTGTGGGTGAGAGAGAGAGGGAGTGTGGGTGAGAGAGAGAGGGAGTGTGGGTGAGAGAGAGAGAGGGAGTGTGGGTGAGAGAGAGAGGCAGTGTGGGTGAGAGAGAGGGGGAGTGTGGGTGAGAGAGAGGGGGAGTGTGGATGAGAGAGAGAGGGAGTGTGCGAGTGAGAGGGGGAGTGTGAGAATGAGCGAGGGAGTGTGGGGGAGAGAGCGAGGGAGTGTGGGTGAGAGAGCGAGGGAGTGAGAGTGAGAGAGAGAGGGAGAGTGGGTGAGAGAGAGAGGGAGTGTGGGTGAGAGAGAGAGGGAGTGTGGGTGAGAGAGAGGGGCAGTGTGGGTGAGAGAGAGGCAGTGTGGCTGAGATAGAGAGAGGCAGTGTGGGTGAGAGAGCGAGGGAGTGTGGGTGAGAGAGAGGGGGAGTGTGGGTGAGAGAGAGAGGGAGTGTGGGTGAGAAATAGAGGGAGTGGGGGTGAGAGAGAGAGGGAGTGTGGGTGAGAGAGAGAGGCAGTGTGGGTGAGAGAGAGGGGGAGTGTAGGTGAGAGAGAGGGGGAGTGTGGGTGAGAGAGAGAGAGGAGTGTGAGAGTGAGAGGGGGAGTGTGAGAATGAGCGAGGGAGTGTGGGTGAGAGAGCGAGGGAGTGTGGGTGAGAGAGAGAGGGAGTGTGGGTGAGAGAGAGAGGGAGTGTGGGTAAGAGAGAGAGGGAGAGTGGGTGAGAGAGAGAAAGGGAGTGTGGGTGAGAGAGAGAGTGAGTGTGGGTGAGAGAGCGAGGGAGTGTGGGTGAGAGAGAGAGGGAGTGTGGGTGAGAGAGAGGGAGTGTGGGTGAGAGAGAGAGGGAGTGTGAGGGTGAGAGGGGGAGTGTGAGAATGAGCGAGAGAGTGTGGGTAAGAGAGAGAGGCAGTGTGGGTGAGAGAGAGAGAGGGAGTGTGGGTGAGAGAGAGAGGCAGTGTGGGTGAGAGAGAGGGGGAGTGTGGGTGAGAGAGAGGGGGAGCGTGAGAGTGAGAGGGGGAGTGAGTGTGGGTGAGAGAGAGAGGGAGTGTGGGTGAGAGAGAGAGGGAGTGTGAGAGTGAGAGGGGGAGTAAGTGTGGGTGAGAGAGAGAGGGAGTTTGAGAGTGAGAGGGGGAGTGAGTGTGAGAGAGAAAGAGAGTGTTGGTGAGAGAGAGAGGGAGTGTGGGTGAGAGAGAGAGGGAGTGTGGGTGAGAGAGAGAGAGAGTGTGGGTGAGAGAGAGGGAGTGTGGGTTAGAGAGAGAGGGAGTGTGGGTGAGAGAGAGGGCAGTGTGGGTGAGAGAGCGAGGGAGTGTGGGTGAGAGAGAGGGAGTGTGAGAGTGAGAGGGGGAGTGAGTGTGGGTGAGAGGGAGTGGGAGTGTGGGTGAGAAAGAGAGGGAGTGTAGGTGAGAGAGAGAGGCAGTGTGGGTGAGAGAGCGAGGTAGTGTGGGTGAGAGAGAGAGGGAGCGTGAGAGTGAGAGGGGGAGTGAGTGTGGGTGAGAGAGAGAGGGAGTGTGGGTGAGAGAGAGAGAGTGTGTGGGTGAGAGAGAGAGGGAGTGTGGGTGAGAGAGAAAGGGAGTGTGGGTGAGAGAGAGAGGGGGAGTGTGGGTGAGAGAGGGAGGCAGTGTGGGTGAGAGAGAGAGGCAGTGTGGGTGAGAGAGAGGGAGTGTGGGTGAGAGAGCGAGGCAGTGTGGGTGAGAGAGCGAGGGAGTGTGGGTGAGAGAGAGAGGGAGTGTGGGTGAGAGAGAGAGGGAGTGTGGGTGAGAGAGAGAGGCAGTGTGGGTGAGAGAGAGGGGGAGTGTGGGTGAGAGAGAGAGGGAGTGTGAGAGTGAGAGGGGGAGTATGAGAATGAGCGAGGGAGTGTGGGTGAGAGAGCGAGGGAGTGTGGGTGAGAGAGAGAGGCAGTGTGGGTGAGAGAGAGAGGTAGTGTGGGTGAGAGAGAGAGGGAGTGTGGGTGAGAGAGAGAGGCAGTGTGGGTGAGAGAGAGAGGGAGTGTGAGAGTGAGAGGGGGAGTGTGAGAATGAGCGAGAGCGTGTGGGTGAGAGAGAGAGGGAGTGTGGGTGAGAGAGAGGGGGAGTGTGGGTGAGAGAGAGAGGGAGTGTGGGTGAGAGAGAGAGGGAGTGTGGGTGAGAGAGAGAGGGAGTGTGAGGGTGAGAGGGGGAGTGTGAGAATGAGCGAGAGAGTGTGGGTGAGAGCGAGGGGGTGTGGGTGAGAGAGAGAGGGAGTGTGGGTGAGAGAGAGAGGGAGTGTGGGTGAGAGAGAAAGAGGGAGTGTGGGTGAGAGAGAGAGGCAGTGTGGGTGAGAGAGAGGGGGAGTGTGGGTGAGAGAGAGGGGGAGTGTGGATGAGAGAGAGAGGGAGTGTGCGAGTGAGAGGGGGAGTGTGAGAATGAGCGAGGGAGTGTGGGGAGAGAGCGAGGGAGTGTGGGTGAGAGAGCGAGGGAGTGAGAGTGAGAGAGAGAGGGAGAGTGGGTGAGAGAGAGAGGGAGTGTGGGTGAGAGAGAGAGGGAGTGTGGGTGAGAGAGAGTGGCAGTGTGGGTGAGAGAGAGGCAGTGTGGCTGAGATAGAGAGAGGTAGTGTGGGTGAGAGAGCGAGGGAGTGTGGGTGAGAGAGAGGGGGAGTGTGGGTGAGAGAGAGAGGGAGTGTGGGTGAGAAATAGAGGGAGTGTGGGTGAGAGAGAGAGGGCGTGTGGGTGAGAGAGAGAGGCAGTGTGGGTGAGAGAGAGAGGGAGTGTGGGTGAGAGAGAGAGGGGGAATGTGGGTGAGAGAGAGGGAGTGTGAGGGTGAGAGGGGGTGTGAGAATGAGCGAGGGAGCGTGGGTGAGAGAGCGAGGGAGTGTGGGTGAGAGAGAGAGGGAGTGTGAGAGTGAGAGGGGGAGTGAGTGTGGGTGAGAGAGAGAGAGGGAGTGTGGGTGAGAGAGAGAAGCAGTGTGGTTGAGAGAGAGAGGGAGTGGGGGTGAGAGAGAGGGGGAGAGTGGGTGAGAGAGAGGGGGAGTGTGAGAGTGAGAGAAGGAGTGTGAGAATGAGAGGGGGAGCGTGGATGAGAGAGAGAGAGGGAGTGTGGGTGAGAAAGAGAGGGAGTGTGGGTAAGAGAGAGAGAGGGAGAGTGGGTGAGAGAGAGAAAGGGAGTGTGGGTGAGAGAGAGAGGGAGTGTGGGTGAGAGAGAGAGGCAGTGTGGGTGAGAGAGAGGGGGAGTGTGGGTGTGAGAGAGGGGGAGTGTGGGTGAGAGAGAGATAGGAGTGTGAGAGTGAGAGGGGGAGTGTGAGAATGAGCGAGGGAGTGTGGGTGAGAGAGCGAGGGAGTGTGGGTGAGAGAGAGAGGGAGTGTGGGTGAGAGAGAGAGGGAGTGTGGGTAAGAGAGAGAGGGAGAGTGGGTGAGAGAGAGAAAGGGAGTGTGGGTGAGAGAGAGAGTGAGTGTGGGTGAGAGAGCGAGGGAGGGTGGGTGAGAGAGAGAGGGAGTGTGGGTGAGAGAGAGGGAGTGTGGGTGAGAGAGAGAGGGAGTGTGAGGGTGAGAGGGGGAGTGTGAGAATGAGCGAGAGAGTGTGGGTGAGAGAGCGAGGGAGTGTGGGTGAGAGAGAGAGGGAGTGTGGGTGAGAGAGAGAGGGAGTGTGGGTAAGAGAGAGAGGGAGAGTGGGTGAGAGAGAGAAAGGGAGTGTGGGTGAGAGAGAGAGTGAGTGTGGGTGAGAGAGCGAGGGAGTGTGGGTGAGAGAGAGAGGGAGTGTGGGTGAGAGAGAGAGGGAGTGTGGGTGAGAGAGAGAGGGAGTGTGAGGGTGAGAGGGGGAGTGTGAGAATGAGCGAGAGAGTGTGGGTGAGAGCGAGGGAGTGTGGGTGAAAGAGAGAGGGAGTGTGGGTGAGAGAGAGGGGGAGTGTGGGTGAGAGAGAGAGGGAGTGTGGGTGAGAGAGAGAGGGAGTGTGGGTGAGAGAGAGAGGGAGTGTGAGGGTGAGAGGGGGAGTTTGAGAATGAGCGACAGTGTGTCGGTGAGAGCGAGGGGGTGTGGGTGAGAGAGAGAGGGAGTGTGGGTGAGAGAGAGAGGGAGTGTGGGTGAGAGAGAGAGAGGGAGTGTGAGTGAGAGAGAGAGGGAGTGTGGGTGAGAGAGAGGGAGTGTGGGTGAGAGAGAGAGGGAGTGTGGGTGAGAGAGAGAGGGAGTGTGGGTGAGAGAGACAGGGATTGTGGGTGAGAGAGAGTGGCAGTGTGGGTGAGAGAGAGAGAGGCAGTGTGGGTGAGAGAGAGAGGCAATGTGGGTCAGAGAGAGAGGCAGTGTGGGTGAGAGAGAGGGGGAGTGTGGGTGAGAGAGAGAGGGAGTGTGAGAGTGAGAGGGGGAGTGTGAGAATGAGCGAGGGAGTGTGGGTGAGAGAGCGAGGGAGTGTGGGTGAGAGAGCGAGGGAGTGTGGGTGAGAGAGAGAGGCAGTGTGGGTGAGAGAGAGAGGCAGTGTGGGTGAGAGAGAGAGGCAGTGTGGGTGAGAGAGAGAGGGAGTGTGGCTGAGAGAGAGAGGCAGTGTGGGTGAGAGAGAGAGGGAGTGTGGGTGAGAGAGAGAGGGAGTGTGAGAGTGAGAGGGGGAGTAAGTGTGGGTGAGAGAGAGAGGGAGTTTGAGAGTGAGAGGGGGAGTGAGTGAGGGTGAGAGAGAAAGAGAGTGTTGGTGAGAGAGAGAGGGAGTGTGGGTGAGAGAGAGAGGGAGTGTGGGTGAGAGAGAGAGAGAGTGTGGGTGAGAGAGAGGGAGTGTGGGTTAGAGAGAGAGGGAGTGTGGGTGAGAGAGAGAGGGAGTGTATGGGTGAGAGAGAGAGAGAGAGAGTGTGGGTGAGAGAGAGAGGCAGTGTGGGTGAGAGAGCGAGGGAGTGTGGGTGAGAGAAAGGGAGTGTGAGAGTGAGAGGGGGAGTGAGTGTGGGTGAGAGGGAGTGGGAGTGTGGGTGAGAAAGAGAGGGAGTGTAGGTGAGAGAGAGAGGCAGTGTGGGTGAGAGAGCGAGGGAGTGTGGGTGAGAGAGAGAGGGAGCGTGAGAGTGAGAGGGGGAGTGAGTGTGGGTGAGAGAGAGAGGGAGTGTGGGTGAGAGAGAGAGAGAGTGTGGGTGAGAGAGAGAGGGAGTGTGGGTGAGAGAGAAAGGGAGTGTGGGTGAGAGAGAGAGGGGGAGTGTGGGTGAGAGAGGGAGGCAGTGTGGGTGAGAGAGAGAGGCAGTGTGGGTGAGAGAGAGGGAGTGTGGGTGAGAGAGCGAGGCAGTGTGGGTGAGAGAGCGAGGGAGTGTGGGTGAGAGAGAGAGGGAGTGTGGGTGAGAGAGAGAGGGAGTGTGGGTGAGAGAGAGAGGCAGTGTGGGTGAGAGAGAGGGGGAGTGTGGGTGAGAGAGAGAGGGAGTGTGAGAGTGAGAGGGGGAGTGTGAGAATGAGCGAGGGAGTGTGGGTGAGAGAGCGAGGGAGTGTGGGTGAGAGAGAGAGGCAGTGTGGGTGAGAGAGAGAGGTAGTGTGGGTGAGAGAGAGAGGGAGTGTGGGTGAGAGAGAGAGGCAGTGTGGGTGAGAGAGAGAGGGAGTGTGAGAGTGAGAGGGGGAGTGTGAGAATGAGCGAGGGAGTGTGGGTGAGAGAGCGAGGGAGTGTGGGTGAGAGAGCGAGGGAGTGTGGGTGAGAGAGCGAGGGAGTGTGGGTGAGAGAGCGAGGGAGTGTGGGTGAGAGAGAGAGGGAGTGTGGGTGAGAGAGAGAGGGAGTGTGGGTGAGACAGAGGGGGAGTGTGGGTGAGAGAGAGAGGAAGTGTGGGTGAGAGAGAGAGGGAGTGTGGGTGAAAGAGAGAGGGAGTGTGAGGGTGAGAGGGGGAGTGTGAGAATGAGCGAGAGAGTGTGGGTGAGAGCGAGGGGGTGTGGGTGAGAGAGAGAGGGAGTGTGGGTGAGAGAGAGAGGGAGTGTGGGTGAGAGAGAGAGAGGGAGTGTGGGTGAGAGAGAGAGAGAGTGTATGGGTGAGAGAGAGAGAGTGTGGGTGAGAGAGAGAGGGAGTGTGGGTGAGAGAGAGGGAGTGTGGGTCAGAGAGAGAGGGAGTGTGGGTGATCGAGAGAGGCATTGTGGGTGAGAGAGAGAGGCAGTGTGGGTGAGAGAGAGGGAGTGTGGGTGAGAGAGAGAGGGGGAATGTGGGTGAGAGAGAGGGAGTGTGAGAGTGACAGGGGGTGTGAGAATGAGCGAGGGACTGTGGGTTAGAGAGCGAGTGAGTGTGGGTGAGAGAGAGTGGGAGTGTGGGTGAGCAAGAGAGGGAGTGTGGGTGAGAGAGAGGCAGTGTGGGTGGAGAGCGATGGAGTGTGGGTGAGAGAGAGAGGGAGCGTGAGAGGGGGAGTGAGTGTGGGTGAGAGAGAGAGGGAGTGTGAGAGTGAGAGGGGGAGTGAGTGTGGGTGAGAGAGAGAGAGTGTGGGTGAGAGAGAGAGGGAGTGTGGGTGAGAGAGAAAGGCAGTGTGGGTGAGAGAGGGAGTGGGGGTGAGAGAGAGGGGGAGTGCGGGTGAGAGAGAGGGGGAGTGTGAGAGTGAGAGGGGGAGTGTGAGAATGAGAGGGGGAGCGTGGATGAGAGAGAGAGGGAGTGTGGGTGAGAGAGAGAGGTAGTGTGGGTAAGAGAGAGAGGGAGAGTGGGTGAGAGAGAGAAAGGGAGTGTGGGTGAGAGAGAGAGGGAGTGTGGGTGAGAGAGAGAGGCAGTGTGGGTGAGAGAGAGGGGGAGTGTGGGTGAGAGAGAGGGGGAGTGTGGATGAGAGAGAGAGGGAGTGTGAGAGTGAGAGGGGGAGTGTGAGAATGAGCGAGGGAGTGTGGGGGAGAGAGCGAGGGAGTGTGGGTGAGAGAGCGAGGGAGTGTGGGTGAGAGAGAGAGGGAGTGTGGGTGAGAGAGAGAGGGAGTGTGGGTGAGAGAGAGAGGGAGTGTGGGTGAGAGAGAGAGGGAGTGTGGGTGAGAGAGAGTGGCAGTGTGGGTGAGAGAGAGGCAGTGGGGCTGAGATAGAGAGAGGCAGTGTGGGTGAGAGAGCGAGAGAGTGTGGGTGAGAGAGAGGGGGAGTGTGGGTGAGAGAGAGAGGGAGTGTGGGTGAGAGAGAGAGGGAGTGTGGGTGAGAGAGAGAGGGCGTGTGGGTGAGAGAGAGAGGCAGTGGGGCTGAGATAGAGAGAGGCAGTGTGGGTGAGAGAGCGAGAGAGTGTGGGTGAGAGAGAGGGGGAGTGTGGGTGAGAGAGAGAGGGAGTGTGGGTGAGAGAGAGAGGGAGTGTGGGTGAGAGAGAGAGGGAGTGTGGGTGAGAGAGAGAGGGGGAATGTGGGTGAGAGAGAGGGAGTGTGACGGTGAGAGGGTTGTGAGAATGAGCGAGGGAGCGTGGGTGAGAGAGCGAGGGAGTGTGGGTGAGAGAGAGAGGGAGTGTGAGAGTGAGAGGGGGAGTGAGTGTGGGAAAGAGAGAGAGGGAGAGTGGGTGAGAGAGATAAAGGGAGTGTGGGTGAGAGAGAGAGGGAGTGTGGGTGAGAGAGAGGGGGAGTGTGGGTGAGAGAGAGGGGGAGTGTGGGTGAGAGAGAGAGGGAGTGTGAGAGTGAGAGGGGGAGTGTGAGAATGAGCGAGGGAGTGTGGGTGAGAGAGCGAGGGAGTGTGGGTGAGAGAGAGAGGGAGTGTGGGTGAGAGAGAGAGGGAGTGTGGGTAAGAGAGAGAGGGAGAGTGGGTGAGAGAGAGAAAGGGAGTGTGGGTGAGAGAGAGAGTGAGTGTGGGTGAGAGAGCGAGGGAGTGTGGGTGAGAGAGAGAGGGAGTGTGGGTGAGAGAGAGAGGGAGTGTGGGTGAGAGAGAGAGGGAGTGTGAGGGTGAGAGGGGGAGTGTGAGAATGAGCGAGAGACTGTGGATGAGAGCGAGGGAGTGTGGGTGAAAGAGAGAGGGAGTGTGGGTGAGAGAGAGGGGGAGTGTGGGTGAGAGAGAGAGGGGGTGTGGGTGAGAGAGAGAGGGAGTGTGGGTGAGAGAGAGAGGGAGTGTGAGGGTGAGAGGGGGAGTGTGAGAATGAGCGAGAGAGTGTCGGTGAGAGCGAGGGGGTGTGGGTGAGAGAGAGAGGGAGTGTGGGTGAGAGAGGGAGGGAGTGTGGGTGCGAGAGAGAGAGGGAGTGTGGGTGAGAGAGAGAGAGGGAGTGTGGGTGAGAGAGAGAGGGAGTGTGGGTGTGAGAGAGAGGGAGTGTGGGTGTGAGAGAGAGGGAGTGTGGGTTAGAGAGAGAGGGAGTGTGGGTGAGAGAGAGAGGGAGTGTATGGGTGAGAGAGAGAAAGAGTGTGGGTGAGAGAGAGAGGCAGTGTGGGTGAGAGAGCGAGGGAGTGTGGGTGAGAGAGACAGGGAGTGTGAGAGTGAGAGAGAGAGTGAGTGTGGGTGAGAGAGCGAGGGAGTGTGGGTGAGAGAGAGAGGGAGTGTGGGTGAGAGAGAGAGGGAGTGTGGGTGAGAGAGAGAGGGAGTGTGAGGGTGAGAGGGGGAGTGTGAGAATGAGCAAGAGAGTGTGGGTGAGAGCGAGGGAGTGTGGGTGAGAGAGAGGGGGAGTGTGGGTGAGAGAGAGGGAGTGTGGGTGAGAGAGAGAGGGAGTGTGGGTGAGAGAGAGAGGGAGTGTGGGTGAGAGAGAGAGGGAGTGTGGGTGAGAGAGAGAGGGAGTGTGAGGGTGAGAGGGGGAGTGTGAGAATGAGCGAGAGAGTGTCGGTGAGAGCGAGGGGGTGTGGGTGAGAGAGAGAGGGAGTGTGGGTGAGAGAGAGAGGGAGTGTGGGTGAGAGAGAGAGAGCGAGTGAGTGTCGGTGAGAGCGAGGGGGTGTGGGTGAGAGAGAGAGGGAGTGTGGGTGAGAGAGAGAGGGAGTGTGGGTGAGAGAGAGAGAGCGAGTGTGGGTGAGAGAGAGAAAGGGAGTGTGGGTGAGAGAGAGAGGCAGTGTGGGTGAGAGAGAGAGGGAGTGTGAGTGAGAGAGAGGGGGAGTGTGGGTGAGAGAGAGATGGAGTGTGGGTGAGAGAGAGAGGGCGTGTGGGTGAGAGAGAGAGGCAGTGTGGGTGAGAGAGAGAGGGGCAGTGTGGGTGAGAGAGAGAGGGGGAGTGCGGGTGAGAGAGAGGGGGAGTGTGGGTGAGAGAGAGAGGGAGTGTGAGAGTGAGAGGGGGAGTGTGAGAATGAGCGAGGGAGTGTGGGTGAGAGAGCGAGGGAGTGTGGGTGAGAGAGAGAGGGAGTGTGGGTGAGAGAGAGAGGGAGTGTGGGTAAGAGAGAGAGGGAGAGTGGGTGAGAGAGAGAAAGGGAGTGTGGGTGAGAGAGAGAGTGAGTGTGGGTGAGAGAGCGAGGGAGTGTGGGTGAGAGAGAGAGGGAGTGTGGGTGAGAGAGAGAGGGAGTGTGGGTGAGAGAGAGAGGGAGTGTGAGGGTGAGAGGGGGAGTGTGAGAATGAGCGAGAGACTGTGGATGAGAGCGAGGGAGTGTGGGTGAAAGAGAGAGGGAGTGTGGGTGAGAGAGAGGGGGAGTGTGGGTGAGAGAGAGAGGGGGTGTGGGTGAGAGAGAGAGGGAGTGTGGGTGAGAGAGAGAGGGAGTGTGAGGGTGAGAGGGGGAGTGTGAGAATGAGCGAGAGAGTGTCGTTGAGAGCGAGGGGGTGTGGTTGAGAGAGAGAGGGAGTGTGGGTGAGAGAGGGAGGGAGTGTGGGTGAGAGAGAGAGAGGGAGTGTGGGTGAGAGAGAGAGAGGGAGTGTGGGTGAGAGAGAGAGGGAGTGTGGGTGAGAGAGAGAGGGAGTGTGAGTGAGAGAGAGAGGGAGTGTGGGTGAGAGAGAGAGGGAGTCTGGGTGAGAGAGACAGGGAGTGTGGGTGAGAGAGAGTGGCAGTGTGGGTGAGAGAGAGAGAGGCAGTGTGGGTGAGAGAGAGAGGCAGTGTGGGTGAGAGAGAGAGGCAGTGTGGGTGAGAGAGAGGGGGAGTGTGGGTGAGAGAGAGAGGGAGTGTGAGAGTGAGAGAGGGAGTGTGAGAATGAGCGAGGGAGTGTGGGTGAGAGAGCGAGGGAGTGTGGGTGAGAGAGAGAGGCAGTGTGGGTGAGAGAGAGAGGCAGTGTGGGTGAGAGAGAGAGGGAGTGTGGGTGAGAGAGCAAGGGAGTGTGGGTGAGAGAGCGAGGGAGTGTGGGTGAGAGAGAGAGGGAGTGTGGGTGAGCGAGAGAGGGAGTGTGGGTGAGAGAGAGGGGGAGTGTGGGTGAGAGAGAGAGGGAGTGTGGGTGAGAGAGAGAGGGAGTGTGGGTGAGAGAGAGAGGGAGTGTGAGGGTGAGAGGAGGAGTGTGAGAATGAGCGAGAGAGTGTGGGTGAGAGCGAGGGGGTGTGGGTGAGAGAGAGAGGGAGTGTGGGTGAGAGAGAGAGAGGGAGTGTGGGTGAGAGAGAGAGAGGGAGTGTGGGTGAGAGAGAGAGGGAGTGTGGGTGAGAGAGAGAGGGAGTATGGGGGAGAGAGAGAGGGAGTGTGAGTGAGAGAGAGAGGGAGTGTGGGTGAGAGAGAGAGGGAGTGTGGGTGAGAGAGACAGGGAGTGTGGGTGAGAGAGAGAGGGAGTGTGGGTGAGAGTGAGAGGGAGTGTGGGTGAGAGAGAGAGGCAGAGTGGGTGAGAGAGCGAGGGAGTATGGGTGAGAGAGCGAGGGAGTATGGGTGAGAGAGCGAGGGAGTCGGGGTGAGAGAGAGGTGGAGTGTGGGTGAGAGAGACAGAGAGGGTTGGTGAGAGAGAGAGGGAGTGTGGGTGAGAGAGAGGGAGTGTGGGAGAGAGAGAGGGAGTGTGGGTGATAGAGAGAGGCAGTGTGGGTGAGGGAGAGCGCAGTGTGGGTGAGAGAGAGAGGCAGTGTGGGTAAGAGGGAGAGGCAGTGTGGGTGAGAGAGAGAGGGAGTGTGGGTGAGAGAGAGGATGTGTGGGTGAGAGAGAGAGGGGGCATGTGGGTGAGAGAGGGGGAGTCTGAGGGTGAGAGGGGGTGTGAGAATGAGCGAGGGAGTGTGGGTGAGAGAGCGTGGGAGTGTGGGTGAGAGAGAGAGGGAGGGTGGGTGAGACAGAGAGGTAGTGTGGATGAGTGAGCCAGGGAGTGTGGGTGAGAGAGAGAGGGAGCGTGAGAGTGAGAGGGGGAGTGAGTGTGGGTGAGAGAGAGAGGGAGTGTGGGTGAGAGAGAGAGGGAGTTTGAGAGTGAGAGGGGGAGTGAGTGAGGGTGAGAGAGAAAGAGAGTGTTGGTGAGAGAGAGAGGGAGTGTGGGTGAGAGAGAGAGGGAGTGTGGGTGAGAGAGAGAGGGAGTGTGGGTGAGAGAGAGAGGGAGTGTGGGTTAGAGAGAGAGGGAGTGTGGGTGAGAGAGAGAGGGAGTGTATGGGTGAGAGAGAGAGAGACTGTGGGTGAGAGAGAGAGGCAGTGTGGGTGAGTGAGCGAGGGAGTGTGGGTGAGAGAGAGAGGGAGTGTGAGAGTGAGAGGGGGAGTGAGTGTGGGTGAGAGGGAGTGGGAGTGTGGTGCGAAAGAGAGGGAGTGTGGGTGAGAGAGCGAGGGAGTGTGGGTGAGAGAGAGAGGGAGCGTGAGAGTGAGAGGGGGAGTGAGTGTGGGTGAGAGAGAGAGGGAGTGTGGGTGAGAGAGAGAGGGAGTGTGGGTGAGAGAGAGAGAGAGTGTGAGAGTGAGAGGGGGAGTGAGTGTGGGTGAGAGAGAGAGGGAGTGTGGGTGAGAGAGAGAGAGAGTGTGGGTGAGAGAGAGAGGGAGCGTGAGAGTGAGAGGGGGAGTGAGTGTGGGTGAGAGAGAGAGGGAGTGTGGGTGAGAGAGAGAGAGAGTGTGGGTGAGAGAGAGAGGGAGTGTGGGTGAGAGATAAAGGGAGTGTGGGTGAGAGAGAGAGGGGGAGTGTGGGTGAGAGAGAGAGGCAGTGTGGGTGAGAGAGAGAGGCAGTGTGGGTGAGAGAGAGGGGGAGTGTGGGTGAGAGAGAGAGGGAGTGTGAGAGTGAGAGGGGGAGTGTGAGAATGAGCGAGGGAGTGTGGGTGAGAGAGCGAGGGAGTGTGGGTGAGAGAGAGAGGCAGTGTGGGTGAGAGAGAGAGGCAGTGTGGGTGAGAGAGCGAGGGAGTGTGGGTGAGAGAGCGAGGGAGTGTGGGTGAGAGAGGGAGTGTGGGTGAGAGAGAGAGGGAGTGTGGGTGAGAGAGGGAGTGTGGGTGAGAGAGAGGGGGAGTGTGGGTGAGAGAGAGAGGGAGTGTGGGTGAGAGAGAGAGGGAGTGTGGGTGAGAGAGAGAGTGAGTATGAGGGTGAGAGGGGGAGTGTGAGAATGAGCGAGAGAGTGTGGGTGAGAGCGAGGGGGTGTGGGTGAGAGAGAGAGGGAGTGTGGGTGAGAGAGAGAGGGAGTGTGGGTGAGAGAGAGAGGGAGTGTGGGTGAGAGAGAGAGAGGGAGTGTGGGTGAGAGAGAGAGGGAGTGTGGGTGAGAGAGAGAGGGAGTGTGGGTGAGAGAGAGAGGGTGTGAGTGAGAGAGAGAGGGAGTGTGGGTGAGAGAGAGAGGGAGTGTGGGTGAGAGAGACAGGGAGTGTGGGTGAGAGAGAGTGGCAGTGTGGGTGAGAGACAGAGAGGCAGTGTGGGTGAGAGAGAGAGGCAGTGTGGGTGAGAGCGAGGGAGTGTGGGTGAGAGAGAGAGAGGGAGTGTGGGTGAGAGAGAGAGGGAGTGTGGGTGAGAGAGACAGGGAGTGTGGGTGAGAGAGACAGGGAGTGTGGGTGAGAGAGAGAGGGAGTGTGGGTGAGAGTGAGAGGGAGAGTGGGTGAGAGAGAGAGGCAGTGTGGGTGAGAGAGAGGGGGAGTGTGAGAATGAGCGAGGGAGTGTGGGTGAGAGAGCGAGGGAGTGTGGGTGAGAGAGCGAGGGAGTATGGGTGAGAGAGCGAGGGAGTATGGGTGAGAGAGCGAGGGAGTCGGGGTGAGAGAGAGGTGGAGTGTGGGTGAGAGAGAGAGGGAGTGTGAGAGTGAGAGGCGGTGTTTGAGAATGAGAGGCGGAGTGTGGATGAGAGAGAGAGGGAGTGTGGGTGAGAGAGAGAGAGAGGGTTGGTGAGAGAGAGAGGGAGTGTGGGTGATAGAGAGAGGCAGTGTGGGTGAGGGAGAGAGGCAGTGTGGTTGAGTGAGAGAGGCAGTGTGGGTGAGAGAGAGAGGCAGTGTGGGTGAGAGAGAGAGGGAGTGTGGGTGGGAGAGAGGATTTGTGGGTGAGAAGAGAGGAGGCATGTGGGTGAGAGAGAGGGAGTGTGAGGGTGAGAGGGGGTGTGAGAATGAGCGAGGGAGTGTGGGTGAGAGAGCGTGGGAGTGTGGGTGAGAGAGAGAGGGAGTGTGGGTGAGAGAGAGAGGCAGTGTGGGTGAGAGAGCCAGGGAGTGTGGGTGAGAGAGAGAGGGAGCGTGAGAGTGAGGGGGGAGTGAGTGTGGGTGAGAGAGAGAGGGATTGTGGGTGAGAGAGAGAGGGAGTGTGAGAGTGAGAGGGGGAGTAAGTGTGGGTGAGAGAGAGAGGGAGTTTGAGAGTGAGAGGGGGAGTGAGTGAGGGTGAGAGAGAGAGGGAGTGTGGGTGAGAGAGAGAGGGAGTGTGGGTGAGAGAGAGAGGGAGTGTGGGTGAGAGAGAGAGGGAGTGTGGGTTAGAGAGAGAGGGAGTGTGGGTGAGAGAGAGAGGGAGTGTATGGGTGAGAGAGAGAGTGTGGGTGAGAGAGAGAGGCATTGTGGGTGAGAGAGCGAGGGGGTGTGGGTGAGAGAGAGAGGGAGCGTGAGAGTGAGAGGGGGAGTGAGTGTGGGTGAGAGAGAGAGGGAGTGTGGGTGAGAGAGAGGGAGTGTGGGTGAGAGAGAGAGGGAGTGTGGGTGAGAGAGAGAGGGAGTGTGGGTGAGAGAGAGAGGGAGTGTGGGTTAGAGAGAGAGGGAGTGTGGGTGAGAGAGAGAGGGAGTGTATGGGTGAGAGAGAGAGAGACTGTGGGTGAGAGAGAGAGGCAGTGTGGGTGAGTGAGCGAGGGAGTGTGGGTGAGAGAGAGAGGGAGTGTGAGAGTGAGAGGGGGAGTGAGTGTGGGTGAGAGGGAGTGGGAGTGTGGTGCGAAAGAGAGGGAGTGTGGGTGAGAGAGCGAGGGAGTGTGGGTGAGAGAGAGAGGGAGCGTGAGAGTGAGAGGGGGAGTGAGTGTGGGTGAGAGAGAGAGGGAGTGTGGGTGAGAGAGAGAGAGAGTGTGAGAGTGAGAGGGGGAGTGAGTGTGGGTGAGAGAGAGAGGGAGTGTGGGTGAGAGAGAGAGAGAGTGTGGGTGAGAGAGAGAGGGAGCGTGAGAGTGAGAGGGGGAGTGAGTGTGGGTGAGAGAGAGAGGGAGTGTGGGTGAGAGAGAGAGAGAGTGTGGGTGAGAGAGAGAGGGAGTGTGGGTGAGAGATAAAGGGAGTGTGGGTGAGAGAGAGAGGGGGAGTGTGGGTGAGAGAGAGAGGCAGTGTGGGTGAGAGAGAGAGGCAGTGTGGGTGAGAGAGAGGGGGAGTGTGGGTGAGAGAGAGAGGGAGTGTGAGAGTGAGAGGGGGAGTGTGAGAATGAGCGAGGGAGTGTGGGTGAGAGAGCGAGGGAGTGTGGGTGAGAGAGAGAGGCAGTGTGGGTGAGAGAGAGAGGCAGTGTGGGTGAGAGAGCGAGGGAGTGTGGGTGAGAGAGCGAGGGAGTGTGGGTGAGAGAGGGAGTGTGGGTGAGAGAGAGAGGGAGTGTGGGTGAGAGAGGGAGTGTGGGTGAGAGAGAGGGGGAGTGTGGGTGAGAGAGAGAGGGAGTGTGGGTGAGAGAGAGAGGGAGTGTGGGTGAGAGAGAGAGTGAGTATGAGGGTGAGAGGGGGAGTGTGAGAATGAGCGAGAGAGTGTGGGTGAGAGCGAGGGGGTGTGGGTGAGAGAGAGAGGGAGTGTGGGTGAGAGAGAGAGGGAGTGTGGGTGAGAGAGAGAGAGGGAGTGTGGGTGAGAGAGAGAGGGAGTGTGGGTGAGAGAGAGAGGGTGGGTGAGAGAGAGAGGGAGTGTGAGTGAGAGAGAGAGGGAGTGTGGGTGAGAGAGAGAGGGAGTGTGGGTGAGAGAGACAGGGAGTGTGGGTGAGAGAGAGTGGCAGTGTGGGTGAGAGAGAGAGAGGCAGTGTGGGTGAGAGAGAGAGGCAGTGTGGGTGAGAGCGAGGGAGTGTGGGTGAGAGAGAGAGAGGGAGTGTGGGTGAGAGAGAGAGGGAGTGTGGGTGAGAGAGACAGGGAGTGTGGGTGAGAGAGACAGGGAGTGTGGGTGAGAGAGAGAGGGAGTGTGGGTGAGAGTGAGAGGGAGTGTGGGTGAGAGAGAGAGGCAGTGTGGGTGAGAGAGAGGGGGAGTGTGAGAATGAGCGAGGGAGTGTGGGTGAGAGAGCGAGGGAGTGTGGGTGAGAGAGCGAGGGAGTATGGGTGAGAGAGCGAGGGAGTATGGGTGAGAGAGCGAGGGAGTCGGGGTGAGAGAGAGGTGGAGTGTGGGTGAGAGAGAGAGGGAGTGTGAGAGTGAGAGGCGGTGTTTGAGAATGAGAGGCGGAGTGTGGATGAGAGAGAGAGGGAGTGTGGGTGAGAGAGAGAGAGAGGGTTGGTGAGAGAGAGAGGGAGTGTGGGTGATAGAGAGAGGCAGTGTGGGTGAGGGAGAGAGGCAGTGTGGTTGAGTGAGAGAGGCAGTGTGGGTGAGAGAGAGAGGCAGTGTGGGTGAGAGAGAGAGGGAGTGTGGGTGGGAGAGAGGATGTGTGGGTGAGAAGAGAGGAGGCATGTGGGTGAGAGAGAGGGAGTGTGAGGGTGAGAGGGGGTGTGAGAATGAGCGAGGGAGTGTGGGTGAGAGAGCGTGGGAGTGTGGGTGAGAGAGAGAGGGAGTGTGGGTGAGAGAGAGAGGCAGTGTGGGTGAGAGAGCCAGGGAGTGTGGGTGAGAGAGAGAGGGAGCGTGAGAGTGAGGGGGGAGTGAGTGTGGGTGAGAGAGAGAGGGATTGTGGGTGAGAGAGAGAGGGAGTGTGAGAGTGAGAGGGGGAGTAAGTGTGGGTGAGAGAGAGAGGGAGTTTGAGAGTGAGAGGGGGAGTGAGTGAGGGTGAGAGAGAGAGGGAGTGTGGGTGAGAGAGAGAGGGAGTGTGGGTGAGAGAGAGAGGGAGTGTGGGTGAGAGAGAGAGGGAGTGTGGGTTAGAGAGAGAGGGAGTGTGGGTGAGAGAGAGAGGGAGTGTATGGGTGAGAGAGAGAGTGTGGGTGAGAGAGAGAGGCAGTGTGGGTGAGAGAGCGAGGGGGTGTGGGTGAGAGAGAGAGGGAGCGTGAGAGTGAGAGGGGGAGTGAGTGTGGGTGAGAGAGAGAGGGAGTGTGGGTGAGAGAGAGGGAGTGTGGGTGAGAGAGAGTGGGAGTGTGGGTGAGAGAGAGAGGGAGTGTGGGTGAGAGAGAGAGCGAGTGTGGGTGAGAGAGAGTGGCAGTGTGGGTGAGAGAGAGAGGCAGTGTGGGTGAGAGAGAGAGAGAGGGAGTGTGGGTGAGAGAGAGAGGGTGTGGGTGAGAGAGAGAGGGAGTGTATGGGTGAGAGAGAGAGAGAGTGTGGGTGAGAGAGAGAGAGTGTGGGTGAGAGAGAGAGGGAGTGTGGGTGAGAGAGAGGGAGTGTGGGTCAGAGAGAGAGAGGGAGTGTGGGTGATAGAGAGAGGCAGTGTGGGTGAGAGAGAGAGGCAGTGTGGGTGAGAGAGAGGGAGTGTGGGTGAGAGAGAGAGGGGGAATGTGGGTGAGAGAGAGGGAGTGTGAGGGTGAGAGGGGGTGTGAGAATAAGCGAGGGACTGTGGGTGAGAGAGCGAGTGAGTGTGGGTGAGAGAGAGTGGGAGTGTGGGTGAGAAAGAGAGGGAGTGTGGGTGAGAAAGAGAGGGAGTGTGGGTGAGAGAGAGGCAGTGTGGGTGAGAGAGAGGCAGTGTGGGTGAGAGAGAGAGGGAGTGTGAGAGTGAGAGGGGGAGTGAGTGTGGGTGAGAGAGAGAGGGAGTGCGGGTGAGAGAGAGAGGGAGTGTGAGAGTGAGAGGGGGAGTGAGTGTGGGTGAGAGAGAGAGTGTGAGAGTGAGAGGGGGAGTGAGTGTGGGTGAGAGAGAGAGGGAGTGTGGGTGAGAGAGAAAGGCAGTGTGGGTGAGAGAGGGAGTGTGGGTGAGAGAGGGGGAGTGTGGGTGAGAGAGAGGGGGAGTGTGAGAGTGAGAGGGGGAGTGTGAGAATGAGACGGGGAGCGTGGATGAGAGGGGGAGGGAGTGTGGGTGAGTGAGAGAGGGAGTGTGGGTAAGAGAGAGAGGCAGTGTGGGTGAGAGAGAGGGGGAGTGTGGGTGAGAGAGAGGGGGAGTGTGGATGAGAGAGAGAGGGAGTGTGAGAGTGAGAGAGAGAGGGAGTGTGGGTGAGAGAGAGTGGCAGTGTGGGTGAGAGAGAGGCAGTGTGGCTGAGATAGAGAGAGGCACTGTGGGTGAGAGAGCGAGGGAGTGTGGGTGAGAGAGAGGGGGAGTGAGTGTGGGAAAGAGAGAGAGGGAGAGTGGGTGAGAGAGAGAAAGGGAGTGTGGGTGAGAGAGAGAGGGAGTGTGGGTGAGAGAGAGAGGCAGTGTGGGTGAGAGAGAGGGGGAGTGTGGGTGAGAGAGAGGGGGAGTGTGGGTGAGAGAGAGAGGGAGTGTGAGAGTGAGAGGGGGAGTGTGAGAATGAGCAAGGGAGTGTGGGTGAGAGAGCGAGGGAGTGTGGGTGAGAGAGAGAGGGAGTGTGGGTGAGAGAGAGAGGGAGTGTGGGTAAGAGAGAGAGGGAGAGTGGGTGAGAGAGAGAAAGGGAGTGTGGGTGAGAGAGAGAGTGAGTGTGGGTGAGAGAGCGAGGGAGTGTGGGTGAGAGAGAGAGGGAGTGTGGGTGAGAGAGAGAGGGAGTGTTGGTGAGAGAGAGAGGGAGTGTGAGGGTGAGAGGGGGAGTGTGAGAATGAGCGAGAGAGTGTGGGTGAGAGCGAGGGAGTGTGGGTGAAAGAGAGAGGGAGTGTGGGTGAGAGAGAGGGGGAGTGTGGGTGAGAGAGAGAGGGAGTGTGGGTGAGAGAGAGAGGGAGTGTGGGTGAGAGAGAGAGGGAGTGTGGGTGAGAGAGAGAGGGAGTGTGAGGGTGAGAGGGGGAGTGTGAGAATGAGCGAGAGAGTGTCGGTGAGAGCGAGGGGGTGTGGGTGAGAGAGAGAGGGAGTGTGGGTGAGAGAGAGAGGGAGTGTGGGTGAGAGAGAGAGGGAGTGTGGGTGAGAGAGAGCGAGTGTGGGTGAGAGAGAGAGAGGGAGTGTGGGTGAGAGAGAGAGGGAGTGTGGGTGAGAGAGAGAGGGAGTGTGAGTGAGAGAGAGGGGGAGTGTGGGTGAGAGAGAGAGGGAGTGTGGGTGAGAGAGAGAGGGCGTGTGGGTGAGAGAGAGAGGCAGTGTGGGTGAGAGAGAGAGGGGGAGTGTGGGTGAGAGAGAGAGGGGGAATGTGGGTGAGAGAGAGGGAGTGTGAGGGTGAGAGGGGTGTGAGAATGAGCGAGGGAGCATGGGTGAGAGAGCGAGGGAGTGTGGGTGAGAGAGAGAGGGAGTGTGAGAGTGAGAGGGGGAGTGAGTGTGGGAAAGAGAGAGAGGGAGAGTGGGTGAGAGAGAGAAAGGGAGTGTGGGTGAGAGAGAGAGGGAGTGTGGGTGAGAGAGAGAGGCAGTGTGGGTGAGAGAGAGGGGGAGTGTGTGTGAGAGAGAGGGGGAGTGTGGGTGAGAGAGAGAGGGAGTGTGAGAGGGGGAGTGTGAGAATGAGCGAGGGAGTGTGGGTGAGAGAGAGCGAGGGAGTGTGGGTGAGAGAGAGAGGGAGTGTGGGTGAGAGAGAGAGGGAGTGTGGGTAAGAGAGAGAGGGAGAGTGGGTGAGAGAGAGAAAGGGAGTGTGGGTGAGAGAGAGAGTGAGTGTGGGTGAGAGAGCGAGGGAGTGTGTGTGAGAGAGAGGGGAGTGTGGGTGAGAGAGAGAGGGAGTGTGGGTGAGAGAGAGAGGGAGTGTGAGGGTGAGAGGGGGAGTGTGAGAATGAGCGAGAGACTGTGGATGAGAGCGAGGGAGTGTGGGTGAAAGAGAGAGGGAGTGTGGGTGAGAGAGAGGGGGAGTGTGGGTGAGAGAGAGAGGGGGTGTGGGTGAGAGAGAGAGGGAGTGTGGGTGAGAGAGAGAGGGAGTGTGAGGGTGAGAGGGGGAGTGTGAGAATGAGCGAGAGAGTGTCGGTGAGAGCGAGGGGGTGTGGGTGAGAGAGAGAGGGAGTGTGGGTGAGAGAGAGAGAGGGAGTGTGGGTGAGAGAGAGAGGGAGTGTGGGTGAGAGAGAGAGGGAGTGTGAGTGAGAGAGAGAGGGAGTGTGGGTGAGAGAGAGAGGGAGTCTGGGTGAGAGAGACAGGGAGTGTGGGTGAGAGAGAGTGGCAGTGTGGGTGAGAGAGAGAGAGGCAGTGTGGGTGAGAGAGAGGCGCAGTGTGGGTGAGAGAGAGAGGCAGTGTGGGTGAGAGAGAGGGGGAGTGTGGGTGAGAGAGAGAGGGAGTGTGAGAGTGAGAGAGGGAGTGTGAGAATGAGCGAGGGAGTGTGGGTGAGAGAGCGAGGGAGTGTGGGTGAGAGAGAGAGGCAGTGTCGGTGAGAGAGAGAGGCAGTGTGGGTGAGAGAGAGAGGGAGTGTGGGTGAGAGAGAGAGGGAGTGTGGGTTAGAGAGAGAGGGAGTGTGGGTGAGAGAGAGAGGGAGTGTATGGGTGAGAGAGAGAGTGTGGGTGAGAGAGAGAGGCATTGTGGGTGAGAGAGCGAGGGGGTGTGGGTGAGAGAGAGAGGGAGCGTGAGAGTGAGAGGGGGAGTGAGTGTGGGTGAGAGAGAGAGGGAGTGTGGGTGAGAGAGAGGGAGTGTGGGTGAGAGAGAGAGGGAGTGTGGGTGAGAGAGAGAGGGAGTGTGGGTGAGAGAGAGAGGGAGTGTGGGTTAGAGAGAGAGGGAGTGTGGGTGAGAGAGAGAGGGAGTGTATGGGTGAGAGAGAGAGAGACTGTGGGTGAGAGAGAGAGGCAGTGTGGGTGAGTGAGCGAGGGAGTGTGGGTGAGAGAGAGAGGGAGTGTGAGAGTGAGAGGGGGAGTGAGTGTGGGTGAGAGGGAGTGGGAGTGTGGTGCGAAAGAGAGGGAGTGTGGGTGAGAGAGCGAGGGAGTGTGGGTGAGAGAGAGAGGGAGCGTGAGAGTGAGAGGGGGAGTGAGTGTGGGTGAGAGAGAGAGGGAGTGTGGGTGAGAGAGAGAGAGAGTGTGAGAGTGAGAGGGGGAGTGAGTGTGGGTGAGAGAGAGAGGGAGTGTGGGTGAGAGAGAGAGAGAGTGTGGGTGAGAGAGAGAGGGAGCGTGAGAGTGAGAGGGGGAGTGAGTGTGGGTGAGAGAGAGAGGGAGTGTGGGTGAGAGAGAGAGAGAGTGTGGGTGAGAGAGAGAGGGAGTGTGGGTGAGAGATAAAGGGAGTGTGGGTGAGAGAGAGAGGGGGAGTGTGGGTGAGAGAGAGAGGCAGTGTGGGTGAGAGAGAGAGGCAGTGTGGGTGAGAGAGAGGGGGAGTGTGGGTGAGAGAGAGAGGGAGTGTGAGAGTGAGAGGGGGAGTGTGAGAATGAGCGAGGGAGTGTGGGTGAGAGAGCGAGGGAGTGTGGGTGAGAGAGAGAGGCAGTGTGGGTGAGAGAGAGAGGCAGTGTGGGTGAGAGAGCGAGGGAGTGTGGGTGAGAGAGCGAGGGAGTGTGGGTGAGAGAGGGAGTGTGGGTGAGAGAGAGAGGGAGTGTGGGTGAGAGAGGGAGTGTGGGTGAGAGAGAGGGGGAGTGTGGGTGAGAGAGAGAGGGAGTGTGGGTGAGAGAGAGAGGGAGTGTGGGTGAGAGAGAGAGTGAGTATGAGGGTGAGAGGGGGAGTGTGAGAATGAGCGAGAGAGTGTGGGTGAGAGCGAGGGGGTGTGGGTGAGAGAGAGAGGGAGTGTGGGTGAGAGAGAGAGGGAGTGTGGGTGAGAGAGAGAGAGGGAGTGTGGGTGAGAGAGAGAGGGAGTGTGGGTGAGAGAGAGAGGGTGGGTGAGAGAGAGAGGGAGTGTGAGTGAGAGAGAGAGGGAGTGTGGGTGAGAGAGAGAGGGAGTGTGGGTGAGAGAGACAGGGAGTGTGGGTGAGAGAGAGTGGCAGTGTGGGTGAGAGAGAGAGAGGCAGTGTGGGTGAGAGAGAGAGGCAGTGTGGGTGAGAGCGAGGGAGTGTGGGTGAGAGAGAGAGAGGGAGTGTGGGTGAGAGAGAGAGGGAGTGTGGGTGAGAGAGACAGGGAGTGTGGGTGAGAGAGACAGGGAGTGTGGGTGAGAGAGAGAGGGAGTGTGGGTGAGAGTGAGAGGGAGTGTGGGTGAGAGAGAGAGGCAGTGTGGGTGAGAGAGAGGGGGAGTGTGAGAATGAGCGAGGGAGTGTGGGTGAGAGAGCGAGGGAGTGTGGGTGAGAGAGCGAGGGAGTATGGGTGAGAGAGCGAGGGAGTATGGGTGAGAGAGCGAGGGAGTCGGGGTGAGAGAGAGGTGGAGTGTGGGTGAGAGAGAGAGGGAGTGTGAGAGTGAGAGGCGGTGTTTGAGAATGAGAGGCGGAGTGTGGATGAGAGAGAGAGGGAGTGTGGGTGAGAGAGAGAGAGAGGGTTGGTGAGAGAGAGAGGGAGTGTGGGTGATAGAGAGAGGCAGTGTGGGTGAGGGAGAGAGGCAGTGTGGTTGAGTGAGAGAGGCAGTGTGGGTGAGAGAGAGAGGCAGTGTGGGTGAGAGAGAGAGGGAGTGTGGGTGGGAGAGAGGATGTGTGGGTGAGAAGAGAGGAGGCATGTGGGTGAGAGAGAGGGAGTGTGAGGGTGAGAGGGGGTGTGAGAATGAGCGAGGGAGTGTGGGTGAGAGAGCGTGGGAGTGTGGGTGAGAGAGAGAGGGAGTGTGGGTGAGAGAGAGAGGCAGTGTGGGTGAGAGAGCCAGGGAGTGTGGGTGAGAGAGAGAGGGAGCGTGAGAGTGAGGGGGGAGTGAGTGTGGGTGAGAGAGAGAGGGATTGTGGGTGAGAGAGAGAGGGAGTGTGAGAGTGAGAGGGGGAGTAAGTGTGGGTGAGAGAGAGAGGGAGTTTGAGAGTGAGAGGGGGAGTGAGTGAGGGTGAGAGAGAGAGGGAGTGTGGGTGAGAGAGAGAGGGAGTGTGGGTGAGAGAGAGAGGGAGTGTGGGTGAGAGAGAGAGGGAGTGTGGGTGAGAGAGAGAGGGAGTGTGGGTGAGAGAGAGAGGGAGTGTATGGGTGAGAGAGAGAGTGTGGGTGAGAGAGAGAGGCAGTGTGGGTGAGAGAGCGAGGGGGTGTGGGTGAGAGAGAGAGGGAGCGTGAGAGTGAGAGGGGGAGTGAGTGTGGGTGAGAGAGAGAGGGAGTGTGGGTGAGAGAGAGGGAGTGTGGGTGAGAGAGAGTGGGAGTGTGGGTGAGAGAGAGAGGGAGTGTGGGTGAGAGAGAGAGCGAGTGTGGGTGAGAGAGAGTGGCAGTGTGGGTGAGAGAGAGAGGCAGTGTGGGTGAGAGAGAGAGAGAGGGAGTGTGGGTGAGAGAGAGAGGGTGTGGGTGAGAGAGAGAGGGAGTGTATGGGTGAGAGAGAGAGAGAGTGTGGGTGAGAGAGAGAGAGTGTGGGTGAGAGAGAGAGGGAGTGTGGGTGAGAGAGAGGGAGTGTGGGTCAGAGAGAGAGAGGGAGTGTGGGTGATAGAGAGAGGCAGTGTGGGTGAGAGAGAGAGGCAGTGTGGGTGAGAGAGAGGGAGTGTGGGTGAGAGAGAGAGGGGGAATGTGGGTGAGAGAGAGGGAGTGTGAGGGTGAGAGGGGGTGTGAGAATAAGCGAGGGACTGTGGGTGAGAGAGCGAGTGAGTGTGGGTGAGAGAGAGTGGGAGTGTGGGTGAGAAAGAGAGGGAGTGTGGGTGAGAAAGAGAGGGAGTGTGGGTGAGAGAGAGGCAGTGTGGGTGAGAGAGAGGCAGTGTGGGTGAGAGAGAGAGGGAGTGTGAGAGTGAGAGGGGGAGTGAGTGTGGGTGAGAGAGAGAGGGAGTGCGGGTGAGAGAGAGAGGGAGTGTGAGAGTGAGAGGGGGAGTGAGTGTGGGTGAGAGAGAGAGTGTGAGAGTGAGAGGGGGAGTGAGTGTGGGTGAGAGAGAGAGGGAGTGTGGGTGAGAGAGAAAGGCAGTGTGGGTGAGAGAGGGAGTGTGGGTGAGAGAGGGGGAGTGTGGGTGAGAGAGAGGGGGAGTGTGAGAGTGAGAGGGGGAGTGTGAGAATGAGACGGGGAGCGTGGATGAGAGGGGGAGGGAGTGTGGGTGAGTGAGAGAGGGAGTGTGGGTAAGAGAGAGAGGCAGTGTGGGTGAGAGAGAGGGGGAGTGTGGGTGAGAGAGAGGGGGAGTGTGGATGAGAGAGAGAGGGAGTGTGAGAGTGAGAGAGAGAGGGAGTGTGGGTGAGAGAGAGTGGCAGTGTGGGTGAGAGAGAGGCAGTGTGGCTGAGATAGAGAGAGGCACTGTGGGTGAGAGAGCGAGGGAGTGTGGGTGAGAGAGAGGGGGAGTGAGTGTGGGAAAGAGAGAGAGGGAGAGTGGGTGAGAGAGAGAAAGGGAGTGTGGGTGAGAGAGAGAGGGAGTGTGGGTGAGAGAGAGAGGCAGTGTGGGTGAGAGAGAGGGGGAGTGTGGGTGAGAGAGAGGGGGAGTGTGGGTGAGAGAGAGAGGGAGTGTGAGAGTGAGAGGGGGAGTGTGAGAATGAGCAAGGGAGTGTGGGTGAGAGAGCGAGGGAGTGTGGGTGAGAGAGAGAGGGAGTGTGGGTGAGAGAGAGAGGGAGTGTGGGTAAGAGAGAGAGGGAGAGTGGGTGAGAGAGAGAAAGGGAGTGTGGGTGAGAGAGAGAGTGAGTGTGGGTGAGAGAGCGAGGGAGTGTGGGTGAGAGAGAGAGGGAGTGTGGGTGAGAGAGAGAGGGAGTGTTGGTGAGAGAGAGAGGGAGTGTGAGGGTGAGAGGGGGAGTGTGAGAATGAGCGAGAGAGTGTGGGTGAGAGCGAGGGAGTGTGGGTAAAAGAGAGAGGGAGTGTGGGTGAGAGAGAGGGGGAGTGTGGGTGAGAGAGAGAGGGAGTGTGGGTGAGAGAGAGAGGGAGTGTGGGTGAGAGAGAGAGGGAGTGTGGGTGAGAGAGAGAGGGAGTGTGAGGGTGAGAGGGGGAGTGTGAGAATGAGCGAGAGAGTGTCGGTGAGAGCGAGGGGGTGTGGGTGAGAGAGAGAGGGAGTGTGGGTGAGAGAGAGAGGGAGTGTGGGTGAGAGAGAGAGGGAGTGTGGGTGAGAGAGAGCGAGTGTGGGTGAGAGAGAGAGAGGGAGTGTGGGTGAGAGAGAGAGGGAGTGTGGGTGAGAGAGAGAGGGAGTGTGAGTGAGAGAGAGGGGGAGTGTGGGTGAGAGAGAGAGGGAGTGTGGGTGAGAGAGAGAGGGCGTGTGGGTGAGAGAGAGAGGCAGTGTGGGTGAGAGAGAGAGGGGGAGTGTGGGTGAGAGAGAGAGGGGGAATGTGGGTGAGAGAGAGGGAGTGTGAGGGTGAGAGGGGTGTGAGAATGAGCGAGGGAGCATGGGTGAGAGAGCGAGGGAGTGTGGGTGAGAGAGAGAGGGAGTGTGAGAGTGAGAGGGGGAGTGAGTGTGGGAAAGAGAGAGAGGGAGAGTGGGTGAGAGAGAGAAAGGGAGTGTGGGTGAGAGAGAGAGGGAGTGTGGGTGAGAGAGAGAGGCAGTGTGGGTGAGAGAGAGGGGGAGTGTGTGTGAGAGAGAGGGGGAGTGTGGGTGAGAGAGAGAGGGAGTGTGAGAGGGGGAGTGTGAGAATGAGCGAGGGAGTGTGGGTGAGAGAGAGCGAGGGAGTGTGGGTGAGAGAGAGAGGGAGTGTGGGTGAGAGAGAGAGGGAGTGTGGGTAAGAGAGAGAGGGAGAGTGGGTGAGAGAGAGAAAGGGAGTGTGGGTGAGAGAGAGAGTGAGTGTGGGTGAGAGAGCGAGGGAGTGTGTGTGAGAGAGAGGGGAGTGTGGGTGAGAGAGAGAGGGAGTGTGGGTGAGAGAGAGAGGGAGTGTGAGGGTGAGAGGGGGAGTGTGAGAATGAGCGAGAGACTGTGGATGAGAGCGAGGGAGTGTGGGTGAAAGAGAGAGGGAGTGTGGGTGAGAGAGAGGGGGAGTGTGGGTGAGAGAGAGAGGGGGTGTGGGTGAGAGAGAGAGGGAGTGTGGGTGAGAGAGAGAGGGAGTGTGAGGGTGAGAGGGGGAGTGTGAGAATGAGCGAGAGAGTGTCGGTGAGAGCGAGGGGGTGTGGGTGAGAGAGAGAGGGAGTGTGGGTGAGAGAGAGAGAGGGAGTGTGGGTGAGAGAGAGAGGGAGTGTGGGTGAGAGAGAGAGGGAGTGTGAGTGAGAGAGAGAGGGAGTGTGGGTGAGAGAGAGAGGGAGTCTGGGTGAGAGAGACAGGGAGTGTGGGTGAGAGAGAGTGGCAGTGTGGGTGAGAGAGAGAGAGGCAGTGTGGGTGAGAGAGAGGCGCAGTGTGGGTGAGAGAGAGAGGCAGTGTGGGTGAGAGAGAGGGGGAGTGTGGGTGAGAGAGAGAGGGAGTGTGAGAGTGAGAGAGGGAGTGTGAGAATGAGCGAGGGAGTGTGGGTGAGAGAGCGAGGGAGTGTGGGTGAGAGAGAGAGGCAGTGTCGGTGAGAGAGAGAGGCAGTGTGGGTGAGAGAGAGAGGCAGTGTGGGTGAGAGAGCGAGGGAGTGTGGGTGAGAGAGCGAGGGAGTGTGGGTGAGAGAGAGAGGGAGTGTGGGTGAGAGAGAGGGGGAGTGTGGGTGAGAGAGAGAGGGAGTGTGGGTGAGAGAGAGAGGGAGTGTGGGTGAGAGAGAGAGGGAGTGTGAGGGTGAGAGGGGGAGTGTGAGAATGAGCGAGAGAGTGTGGGTGAGAGCGAGGGGGTGTGGGTGAGAGAGAGAGGGAGTGTGGGTGAGAGAGAGAGGGAGTGTGGGTGAGAGAGAGAGGGAGTGTGGGTGAGAGAGAGAGGGAGTGTGGGTGAGAGAGAGAGGGAGTATGGGGGAGAGAGAGAGGGAGTGTGAGTGAGAGAGAGAGGGAGTGTGGGTGAGAGAGAGAGGGAGTGTGGGTGAGAGAGACAGGGAGTGTGGGTGAGAGAGAGAGGGAGTGTGGGTGAGAGTGAGAGGGAGTGTGGGTGAGAGAGAGAGAGGCAGAGTGGGTGAGAGAGCGATGGAGTATGGGTCAGAGAGCGAGGGAGTATGGGTGAGAGAGCGAGGGAGTCGGGGTGAGAGAGAGGTGGAGTGTGGGTGAGAGAGAGAGGGAGTGTGGGTGAGAGAGACAGAGAGGGTTGGTGAGAGAGAGAGGGAGTGTGGGTGAGAGAGAGGGAGTGTGGGAGAGAGAGAGGGAGTGTGGGTGAGAGAGAGTGGCAGTGTGGGTGAGAGAGAGGCAGTGTGGCTGAGATAGAGAGAGGCAGTGTGGGTGAGAGAGCGAGGGAGTGTGGGTGAGAGAGAGGGGGAGTGAGTGTGGGAAAGAGAGAGAGGGAGAGTGGGTGAGAGAGAGAAAGGGAGTGTGGGTGAGAGAGAGAGGGAGTGTGGGTGAGAGAGAGAGGCAGTGTGGGTGAGAGAGAGGGGGAGTGTGGTTGAGAGAGAGGGGGAGTGTGGGTGAGAGAGAGAGGGAGTGTGAGAGTGAGAGGGGTAGTGTGAGAATGAGCGAGGGAGTGTGAGTGAGAGAGCGAGGGAGTGTGGGTGAGAGAGAGAGGGAGTGTGGGTGAGAGAGAGAGGGAGTGTGGGTAAGAGAGAGAGGGAGAGTGGGTGAGAGAGAGAAAGGGAGTGTGGGTGAGAGAGAGAGTGAGTGTGGGTGAGAGAGCAAGGGAGTGTGGGTGAGAGAGAGAGGGAGTGTGGGTGAGAGAGAGAGGGAGTGTGGGTGAGAGAGAGAGGGAGTGTGGGTGAGAGAGAGAGGGAGTGTGAGGGTGAGAGGGGGAGTGTGAGAATGAGCGAGAGAGTGTGGGTGAGAGCGAGGGAGTGTGGGTGAAAGAGAGAGGGAGTGTGGGTGAGAGAGAGGGGGAGTGTGGGTGAGAGAGAGAGGGAGATTGGGTGAGAGAGAGAGGGAGTGTGGGGGAGAGAGAGAGGGAGTGTGGGTGAGAGAGAGAGGGAGTGTGAGGGTGAGAGGGGGAGTGTGAGAATGAGCGAGAGAGTGTCGGTGAGAGCGAGGGGGTGTGGGTGAGAGAGAGAGGGAGTGTGGGTGAGAGAGAGAGGGAGTGTGGGTGAGAGAGAGAGAGCGAGTGAGTGTCGGTGAGAGCGAGGGGGTGTGGGTGAGAGAGAGAGGGAGTGTGGGTGAGAGAGAGAGGGAGTGTGGGTGAGAGAGAGTGAGCGAGTGTGGGTGAGAGAGAGAGAGGGAGTGTGGGTGAGAGAGAGAGGGAGTGTGGGTGAGAGAGAGAGGGAGTGTGAGTGAGAGAGAGGGGGAGTGTGGGTGAGAGAGAGAGGGAGTGTGGGTGAGAGAGAGAGGGCGTGTGGGTGAGAGAGAGAGGCAGTGTGGGTGAGAGAGAGAGAGGGGGAGTGTGGGTGAGAGAGAGAGGGGGAATGTGGGTGAGAGAGAGGGAGTGTGAGGGTGTGAGGGGTGTGAGAATGAGCGAGGGAGCGTGGGTGAGAGAGCGAGGGAGTGTGGGTGAGAGAGAGAGGGAGTGTGAGAGTGAGAGGGGGAGTGAGTGTGGGAAAGAGAGAGAGGGAGAGTGGGTGAGAGAGAGAAAGAGAGTGTGGGTGAGAGAGAGAGGGAGTGTGGGTGAGAGAGAGAGGCAGTGTGGGTGAGAGAGAGGGGGAGTGTGGGTGAGAGAGAGGGGGAGTGTGGGTGAGAGAGAGAGGGAGTGTGAGAGTGAGAGGGGGAGTGTGAGAATGAGCGAGGGAGTGTGGGTGAGAGAGCGAGGGAGTGTGGGTGAGAGAGAGAGGGAGTGTGGGTGAGAGAGAGAGGGAGTGTGGGTAAGAGAGAGAGGGAGAGTGGGTGAGAGAGAGAAAGGGAGTGTGGGTGAGAGAGAGAGTGAGTGTGGGTGAGAGAGCGAGGGAGTGTGGGTGAGAGAGAGGGGAGTGTGGGTGAGAGAGAGAGGGAGTGTGGGTGAGAGAGAGAGGGAGTGTGAGGGTGAGAGGGGGAGTGTGAGAATGAGCGAGAGACTGTGGATGAGAGCGAGGGAGTGTGGGTGAAAGAGAGAGGGAGTGTGGGTGAGAGAGAGGGGGAGTGTGGGTGAGAGAGAGAGGGGGTGTGGGTGAGAGAGAGAGGGAGTGTGGGTGAGAGAGAGAGGGAGTGTGAGGGTGAGAGGGGGAGTGTGAGAATGAGCGAGAGAGTGTCGGTGAGAGCGAGGGGGTGTGGGTGAGAGAGAGAGAGGGAGTGTGGGTGAGAGAGGGAGGGAGTGTGGGTGAGAGAGAGAGAGGGAGTGTGGGGAGAGAGAGAGGGAGTGTGGGTGAGAGAGAGAGGGAGTGTGGGTGAGAGAGAGAGGGAGTGTGAGTGAGAGAGAGAGGGAGTGTGGGTGAGAGAGAGAGGGAGTGTGGGTGAGAGAGACAGGGAGTGTGGGTGAGAGAGAGTTGCAGTGTGGGTGAGAGAGAGGCAGTGTGGGTGAGAGAGAGAGGCAGTGTGGGTGAGAGCGAGGGAGTGTGGGTGAGAGAGAGAGGGAGTGTGGGTGAGAGAGAGAGGGAGTGTGGGTGAGAGAGACAGGGAGTGTGGGTGAGAGAGACAGGGAGTGTGGGTGAGAGAGAGAGGGAGTGTGGGTAAGAGAGAGAGGGAGAGTGGGTGAGAGAGAGAAAGGGAGTGTGGGTGAGAGAGAGAGTGAGTGTGGGTGAGAGAGCGAGGGAGTGTGGGTGAGAGAGAGGGGAGTGTGGGTGAGAGAGAGAGGGAGTGTGAGGGTGAGAGGGGGAGTGTGAGAATGAGCGAGAGACTGTGGATGAGAGCGAGGGAGTGTGGGTGAAAGAGAGAGGGAGTGTGGGTGAGAGAGAGGGGGAGTGTGGGTGAGAGAGAGAGGGGGTGTGGGTGAGAGAGAGAGGGAGTGTGGGTGAGAGAGAGAGGGAGTGTGAGGGTGAGAGGGGGAGTGTGAGAATGAGTGAGAGAGTGTCGGTGAGAGCGAAGGGGTGTGGGTGAGAGAGAGAGGGAGTGTGGGTGAGAGAGAGAGAGGGAGTGTGGGTGAGAGAGAGAGGGAGTGTGGGTGAGAGAGAGAGGGAGTGTGAGTGAGAGAGAGAGGGAGTGTGGGTGAGAGAGAGAGGGAGTCTGGGTGAGAGAGACAGGGAGTGTGGGTGAGAGAGAGTGGCAGTGTGGGTGAGAGAGAGAGAGGCAGTGTGGGTGAGAGAGAGGCGCAGTGTGGGTGAGAGAGAGAGGCAGTGTGGGTGAGAGAGAGGGGGAGTGTGGGTGAGAGAGAGAGGGAGTGTGAGAGTGAGAGAGGGAGTGTGAGAATGAGCGAGGGAGTGTGGGTGAGAGAGCGAGGGAGTGTGGGTGAGAGAGAGAGGCAGTGTCGGTGAGAGAGAGAGGCAGTGTGGGTGAGAGAGAGAGGCAGTGTGGGTGAGAGAGCGAGGGAGTGTGGGTGAGAGAGCGAGGGAGTGTGGGTGAGAGAGAGAGGGAGTGTGGGTGAGAGAGAGAGGGAGTGTGGGTGAGAGAGAGGGGGAGTGTGGGTGAGAGAGAGAGGGAGTGTGGGTGAGAGAGAGAGGGAGTGTGGGTGAGAGAGAGAGGGAGTGTGAGGGTGAGAGGGGGAGTGTGAGAATGAGCGAGAGAGTGTGGGTGAGAGCGAGGGGGTGTGGGTGAGAGAGAGAGGGAGTGTGGGTGAGAGAGAGAGGGAGTGTGGGTGAGAGAGAGAGGGAGTGTGGGTGAGAGAGAGAGGGAGTGTGGGTGAGAGAGAGAGGGAGTATGGGGGAGAGAGAGAGGGAGTGTGAGTGAGAGAGAGAGGGAGTGTGGGTGAGAGAGAGAGGGAGTGTGGGTGAGAGAGACAGGGAGTGTGGGTGAGAGAGAGAGGGAGTGTGGGTGAGAGTGAGAGGGAGTGTGGGTGAGAGAGAGAGAGGCAGAGTGGGTGAGAGAGCGATGGAGTATGGGTCAGAGAGCGAGGGAGTATGGGTGAGAGAGCGAGGGAGTCGGGGTGAGAGAGAGGTGGAGTGTGGGTGAGAGAGAGAGGGAGTGTGGGTGAGAGAGACAGAGAGGGTTGGTGAGAGAGAGAGGGAGTGTGGGTGAGAGAGAGGGAGTGTGGGAGAGAGAGAGGGAGTGTGGGTGAGAGAGAGTGGCAGTGTGGGTGAGAGAGAGGCAGTGTGGCTGAGATAGAGAGAGGCAGTGTGGGTGAGAGAGCGAGGGAGTGTGGGTGAGAGAGAGGGGGAGTGAGTGTGGGAAAGAGAGAGAGGGAGAGTGGGTGAGAGAGAGAAAGGGAGTGTGGGTGAGAGAGAGAGGGAGTGTGGGTGAGAGAGAGAGGCAGTGTGGGTGAGAGAGAGGGGGAGTGTGGTTGAGAGAGAGGGGGAGTGTGGGTGAGAGAGAGAGGGAGTGTGAGAGTGAGAGGGGGAGTGTGAGAATGAGCGAGGGAGTGTGAGTGAGAGAGCGAGGGAGTGTGGGTGAGAGAGAGAGGGAGTGTGGGTGAGAGAGAGAGGGAGTGTGGGTAAGAGAGAGAGGGAGAGTGGGTGAGAGAGAGAAAGGGAGTGTGGGTGAGAGAGAGAGTGAGTGTGGGTGAGAGAGCGAGGGAGTGTGGGTGAGAGAGAGAGGGAGTGTGGGTGAGAGAGAGAGGGAGTGTGGGTGAGAGAGAGAGGGAGTGTGAGGGTGAGAGGGGGAGTGTGAGAATGAGCGAGAGAGTGTGGGTGAGAGCGAGGGAGTGTGGGTGAAAGAGAGAGGGAGTGTGGGTGAGAGAGAGGGGGAGTGTGGGTGAGAGAGAGAGGGAGATTGGGTGAGAGAGAGAGGGAGAGTGGGTGAGAGAGAGAGGGAGTGTGGGTGAGAGAGAGAGGGAGTGTGAGGGTGAGAGGGGGAGTGTGAGAATGAGCGAGAGAGTGTCGGTGAGAGCGAGGGGGTGTGGGTGAGAGAGAGAGGGAGTGTGGGTGAGAGAGAGAGGGAGTGTGGGTGAGAGAGAGAGAGCGAGTGAGTGTCGGTGAGAGCGAGGGGGTGTGGGTGAGAGAGAGAGGGAGAGTGGGTGAGAGAGAGAGGGAGTGTGGGTGAGAGAGAGAGAGCGAGTGTGGGTGAGAGAGAGAGAGGGAGTGTGGGTGAGAGAGAGAGGGAGTGTGGGTGAGAGAGAGAGGGAGTGTGAGTGAGAGAGAGGGGGAGTGTGGGTGAGAGAGAGAGGGAGTGTGGGTGAGAGAGAGAGGGCGTGTGGGTGAGAGAGAGAGGCAGTGTGGGTGAGAGAGAGAGGGGGAGTGTGGGTGAGAGAGAGAGGGGGAATGTGGGTGAGAGAGAGGGAGTGTGAGGGTGTGAGGGGTGTGAGAATGAGCGAGGGAGCGTGGGTGATAGAGCGAGGGAGTGTGGGTGAGAGAGAGAGGGAGTGTGAGAGTGAGAGGGGGAGTGAGTGTGGGAAAGAGAGAGAGGGAGAGTGGGTGAGAGAGAGAAAGGGAGTGTGGGTGAGAGAGAGAGGGAGTGTGGGTGAGAGAGAAAGGCAGTGTGGGTGAGAGAGAGGGGGAGTGTGGGTGAGAGAGAGGGGGAGTGTGGGTGAGAGAGAGAGGGAGTGTGAGAGTGAGAGGGGGAGTGTGAGAATGAGCGAGGGAGTGTGGGTGAGAGAGCGAGGGAGTGTGGGTGAGAGAGAGAGGGAGTGTGGGTGAGAGAGAGAGGGAGTGTGGGTGAGAGAGAGAGGGAGTGTGGGTAAGAGAGAGAGGGAGAGTGGGTGAGAGAGAGAAAGGGAGTGTGGGTGAGAGAGAGAGTGAGTGTGGGTGAGAGAGCGAGGGAGTGTGGGTGAGAGAGAGGGGAGTGTGGGTGAGAGAGAGAGGGAGTGTGGGTGAGAGAGAGAGGGAGTGTGAGGGTGAGAGGGGGAGTGTGAGAATGAGCGAGAGACTGTGGATGAGAGCGAGGGAGTGTGGGTGAAAGAGAGAGGGAGTGTGGGTGAGAGAGAGGGGGAGTGTGGGTGAGAGAGAGAGGGGGTGTGGGTGAGAGAGAGAGGGAGTGTGGGTGAGAGAGAGAGGGAGTGTGAGGGTGAGAGGGGGAGTGTGAGAATGAGCGAGAGAGTGTCGGTGAGAGCGAGGGGGTGTGGGTGAGAGAGAGAGAGGGAGTGTGGGTGAGAGAGGGAGGGAGTGTGGGTGAGAGAGAGAGAGGGAGTGTGGGTGAGAGAGAGAGGGAGTGTGGGTGAGAGAGAGAGGGAGTGTGGGTGAGAGAGAGAGGGAGTGTGAGTGAGAGAGAGAGGGAGTGTGGGTGAGAGAGAGAGGGAGTGTGGGTGAGAGAGACAGGGAGTGTGGGTGAGAGAGAGTGGCAGTGTGGGTGAGAGAGAGGCAGTGTGGGTGAGAGAGAGAGGCAGTGTGGGTGAGAGCGAGGGAGTGTGGGTGAGAGAGAGAGGGAGTGTGGGTGAGAGAGAGAGGGAGTGTGGGTGAGAGAGACAGGGAGTGTGGGTGAGAGAGACAGGGAGTGTGGGTGAGAGAGAGTGGCAGTGTGGGTGAGAGAGAGGCAGTGTGGGTGAGAGAGAGAGGCAGTGTGGGTGAGAGCGAGGGAGTGTGGGTGAGAGAGAGAGGGAGTGTGGGTGAGAGAGAGAGGGAGTGTGGGTGAGAGAGAGAGGGAGTGTGAGGGTGAGAGGGGGAGTGTGAGAATGAGCGAGAGAGTGTGGGTGAGAGCGAGGGAGTGTGGGTGAAAGAGAGAGGGAGTGTGGGTGAGAGAGAGGGGGAGTGTGGGTGAGAGAGAGAGGGAGTGTGGGTGAGAGAGAGAGGGAGTGTGGGTGAGAGAGAGAGGGAGTGTGGTTGAGAGAGAGAGGGAGTGTGAGGGTGAGAGGGGGAGTGTGAGAATGAGCGAGAGAGTGTCGGTGAGAGCGAGGGGGTGTGGGTGAGAGAGAGAGGGAGTGTGGGTGAGAGAGAGAGGGAGTGTGGGTGAGAGAGAGAGGGAGTGTGGGTGAGAGAGAGCGAGTGTGGGTGAGAGAGAGAGAGGGAGTGTGGGTGAGAGAGAGAGGGAGTGTGGGTGAGAGAGAGAGGGAGTGTGAGTGAGAGAGAGGGGGAGTGTGGGTGAGAGAGAGAGGGAGTGTGGGTGAGAGAGAGAGGGCGTGTGGGTGAGAGAGAGAGGCAGTGTGGGTGAGAGAGAGAGGGGGAGTGTGGGTGAGAGAGAGAGGGGGAATGTGGGTGAGAGAGAGGGAGTGTGAGGGTGAGAGGGGTGTGAGAATGAGCGAGGGAGCATGGGTGAGAGAGCGAGGGAGTGTGGGTGAGAGAGAGAGGGAGTGTGAGAGTGAGAGGGGGAGTGAGTGTGGGAAAGAGAGAGAGGGAGAGTGGGTGAGAGAGAGAAAGGGAGTGTGGGTGAGAGAGAGAGGGAGTGTGGGTGAGAGAGAGAGGCAGTGTGGGTGAGAGAGAGGGGGAGTGTGGGTGAGAGAGAGGGGGAGTGTGGGTGAGAGAGAGAGGGAGTGTGAGAGTGAGAGGGGGAGTGTGAGAATGAGCGAGGGAGTGTGGGTGAGAGAGAGCGAGGGAGTGTGGGTGAGAGAGAGAGGGAGTGTGGGTGAGAGAGAGAGGGAGTGTGGGTGAGAGAGCGAGGGAGTGTGGGTGAGAGAGAGGGGAGTGTGGGTGAGAGAGAGAGGGAGTGTGGGTGAGAGAGAGAGGGAGTGTGAGGGTGAGAGAGAGAGGGAGTGTGAGGGTGAGAGGGGGAGTGTGAGAATGAGCGAGAGACTGTGGATGAGAGCGAGGGAGTGTGGGTGAAAGAGAGAGGGTGTGTGGGTGAGAGAGAGGGGGAGTGTGGGTGAGAGAGAGAGGGGGTGTGGGTGAGAGAGAGAGGGAGTGTGGGTGAGAGAGAGAGGGAGTGTGAGGGTGAGAGGGGGAGTGTGAGAATGAGCGAGAGAGTGTCGGTGAGAGCGAGGGGGTGTGGGTGAGAGAGAGAGGGAGTGTGGGTGAGAGAGAGAGAGGGAGTGTGGGTGAGAGAGAGAGGGAGTGTGGGTGAGAGAGAGAGGGAGTGTGAGTGAGAGAGAGAGGGAGTGTGGGTGAGAGAGAGAGGGAGTCTGGGTGAGAGAGACAGGGAGTGTGGGTGAGAGAGTGGCAGTGTGGGTGAGAGAGAGAGAGGCAGTGTGGGTGAGAGAGAGGCGCAGTGTGGGTGAGAGAGAGAGGCAGTGTGGGTGAGAGAGAGGGGGAGTGTGGGTGAGAGAGAGAGGGAGTGTGAAAGTGAGAGAGGGAGTGTGAGAATGAGCGAGGGAGTGTGGGTGAGAGAGCGAGGGAGTGTGGGTGAGAGAGAGAGGCAGTGTGGGTGAGAGAGAGAGGCAGTGTGGGTGAGAGAGAGAGGCAGTGTGGGTGAGAGAGCGAGGGAGTGTGGGTGAGAGAGCGAGGGAGTGTGGGTGAGAGAGAGAGGGAGTGTGGGTGAGAGAGAGAGGGAGTGTGGGTGAGAGAGAGGGGGAGTGTGGGTGAGAGAGAGAGGGAGTGTGGGTGAGAGAGAGAGGGAGTGTGGGTGAGAGAGAGAGGGAGTGTGAGGGTGAGAGGGGGAGTGTGAGAATGAGCGAGAGAGTGTGGGTGAGAGCGAGGGGGTGTGGGTGAGAGAGAGAGGGAGTGTGGGTGAGAGAGAGAGGGAGTGTGGGTGAGAGAGAGAGGGAGTGTGGGTGATAGAGAGAGGGAGTGTGGGTGAGAGAGAGAGGGAGTATGGGGGAGAGAGAGAGGGAGTGTGAGTGAGAGAGAGAGGGAGTGTGGGTGAGAGAGAGAGGGAGTGTGGGTGAGAGAGACAGGGAGTGTGGGTGAGAGAGAGAGGGAGTGTGGGTGAGAGTGAGAGGGAGTGTGGGTGAGAGAGAGAGAGGCAGAGTGGGTGAGAGAGCGATGGAGTATGGGTGAGAGAGCGAGGGAGTATGGGTGAGAGAGCGAGGGAGTCGGGGTGAGAGAGAGGTGGAGTGTGGGTGAGAGAGAGAGGGAGTGTGGGTGAGAGAGACAGAGAGGGTTGGTGAGAGAGAGAGGGAGTGTGGGTGAGAGAGAGGGAGTGTGGGAGAGAGAGAGGGAGTGTGGGTGAGAGAGAGTGGCAGTGTGGGTGAGAGAGAGGCAGTGTGGCTGAGATAGAGAGAGGCAGTGTGGGTGAGAGAGCGAGGGAGTGTGGGTGAGAGAGAGGGGGAGTGAGTGTGGGAAAGAGAGAGAGGGAGAGTGGGTGAGAGAGAGAAAGGGAGTGTGGGTGAGAGAGAGAGGGAGTGTGGGTGAGAGAGAGAGGCAGTGTGGGTGAGAGAGAGGGGGAGTGTGGTTGAGAGAGAGGGGGAGTGTGGGTGAGAGAGAGAGGGAGTGTGAGAGTGAGAGGGGGAGTGTGAGAATGAGCGAGGGAGTGTGAGTGAGAGAGCGAGGGAGTGTGGGTGAGAGAGAGAGGGAGTGTGGGTGAGAGAGAGAGGGAGTGTGGGTAAGAGAGAGAGGGAGAGTGGGTGAGAGAGAGAAAGGGAGTGTGGGTGAGAGAGAGAGTGAGTGTGGGTGAGAGAGCGAGGGAGTGTGGGTGAGAGAGAGAGGGAGTGTGGGTGAGAGAGAGAGGGAGTGTGGGTGAGAGAGAGAGTGAGTGTGGGTGAGAGAGCGAGGGAGTGTGGGTGAGAGAGAGAGGGAGTGTGGGTGAGAGAGCGAGGGAGTGTGGGTGAAAGAGAGAGGGAGTGTGGGTGAGAGAGAGGGGGAGTGTGGGTGAGAGAGAGAGGGAGTGTGGGTGAGAGAGAGAGGGAGTGTGGGTGAGAGAGAGAGGGAGTGTGGGTGAGAGAGAGAGGGAGTGTGAGGGTGAGAGGGGGAGTGTGAGAATGAGCGAGAGAGTGTCGGTGAGAGCGAGGGGGTGTGGGTGAGAGAGAGAGGGAGTGTGGGTGAGAGAGAGAGAGCGAGTGAGTGTCGGTGAGAGCGAGGGGGTGTGGGTGAGAGAGAGAGGGAGTGTGGGTGAGAGAGAGAGGGAGTGTGGGTGAGAGAGAGAGAGCGAGTGTGGGTGAGAGAGAGAGAGGGAGTGTGGGTGAGAGAGAGAGGGAGTGTGGGTGAGAGAGAGAGGGAGTGTGAGTGAGAGAGAGGGGGAGTGTGGGTGAGAGAGAGAGGGAGTGTGGGTGAGAGAGAGAGGGCGTGTGGGTGAGAGAGAGAGGCAGTGTGGGTGAGAGAGAGAGGGGGAGTGTGGGTGAGAGAGAGAGGGGGAATGTGGGTGAGAGAGAGGGAGTGTGAGGGGTGTGAGAATGAGCGAGGGAGCGTGGGTGAGAGAGCGAGGGAGTGTGGGTGAGAGAGAGAGGGAGTGTGAGAGTGAGAGGGGGAGTGAGTGTGGGAAAGAGAGAGAGGGAGAGTGGGTGAGAGAGAGAAAGGGAGTGTGGGTGAGAGAGAGAGGGAGTGTGGGTGAGAGAGAGAGGCAGTGTGGGTGAGAGAGAGGGGGAGTGGGTGAGAGAGAAGGGGAGTGTGGGTGAGAGAGAGAGGGAGTGTGAGAGTGAGAGGGGGAGTGTGAGAATGAGCGAGGGAGTGTGGGTGAGAGAGCGAGGGAGTGTGGGTGAGAGAGAGAGGGAGTGTGGGTGAGAGAGAGAGGGAGTGTGGGTAAGAGAGAGAGGGAGAGTGGGTGAGAGAGAGAAAGGGAGTGTGGGTGAGAGAGAGAGTGAGTGTGGGTGAGAGAGCGAGGGAGTGTGGGTGAGAGAGAGGGGAGTGTGGGTGAGAGAGAGAGGGTGTGGGTGAGAGAGAGAGGGAGTGTGAGGGTGAGAGGGGGAGTGTGAGAATGAGCGAGAGACTGTGGATGAGAGCGAGGGAGTGTGGGTGAAAGAGAGAGGGAGTGTGGGTGAGAGAGAGGGGGAGTGTGGGTGAGAGAGAGAGGGGGTGTGGGTGAGAGAGAGAGGGAGTGTGGGTGACAGAGAGAGGGAGTGTGAGGGTGAGAGGGGGAGTGTGAGAATGAGCGAGAGAGTGTCGGTGAGAGCGAGGGGGGTGTGGGTGAGAGAGAGAGAGGGAGTGTGGGTGAGAGAGGGAGGGAGTGTGGGTGAGAGAGAGAGAGGGAGTGTGGGTGAGAGAGAGAGGGAGTGTGGGTGAGAGAGAGAGGGAGTGTGGGTGAGAGAGAGAGGGAGTGTGAGTGAGAGAGAGAGGGAGTGTGGGTGAGAGAGAGAGGGAGTGTGGGTGAGAGAGACAGGGAGTGTGGGTGAGAGAGAGTGGCAGTGTGGGTGAGAGAGAGGCAGTGTGGGTGAGAGAGAGAGGCAGTGTGGGTGAGAGCGAGGGAGTGTGGGTGAGAGAGAGAGGGAGTGTGGGTGAGAGAGAGAGGGAGTGTGGGTGAGAGAGACAGGGAGTGTGGGTGAGAGAGACAGGGAGTGTGGGTGAGAGAGAGAGGGAGTGTGGGTGAGAGTGAGAGGAGTGTGGGTGAGAGAGAGAGGCAGTGTGGGTGAGAGAGAGGGGGAGTGTGAGAATGAGCGAGGGAGTGTGGGTGAGAGAGCGAGGGAGTGTGGGTGAGAGAGCGAGGGAGTATGGGTGAGAGAGCGAGGGAGTATGGGTGAGAGAGCGAGGGAGTCGGGGTGAGAGAGAGGTGGAGTGTGGGTGAGAGAGAGAGGAGTGTGAGAGTGAGAGGCGGTGTTTGAGAATGAGAGGCGGAGTGTGGATGAGAGAGAGAGGGAGTGTGGGTGAGAGAGAGAGAGAGGGTTGGTGAGAGAGAGAGGGAGTGTGGGTGAGAGAGAGAGAGGCAGTGTGGGTGAGAGAGAGGCGCAGTGTGGGTGGAGAGAGAGAGGCAGTGTGGGTGAGAGAGAGGGGGAGTGTGGGTGAGAGAGAGAGGGAGTGTGAAAGTGAGAGAGGGAGTGTGAGAATGAGCGAGGGAGTGTGGGTGAGAGAGCGAGGGAGTGTGGGTGAGAGAGAGAGGCAGTGTCGGTGAGAGAGAGAGGCAGTGTGGGTGAGAGAGAGAGGCAGTGTGGGTGAGAGAGCGAGGGAGTGTGGGTGAGAGAGCGAGGGAGTGTGGGTGAGAGAGAGAGGGAGTGTGGGTGAGAGAGAGAGGGAGTGTGGGTGAGAGAGAGAGGGAGTGTGGGTGAGAGAGAGGGGAGTGTGGGTGAGAGAGAGAGGGAGTGTGGGTGAGAGAGAGAGGGAGTGTGGGTGAGAGAGAGAGGGAGTGTGAGGGTGAGAGGGGGAGTGTGAGAATGAGCGAGAGAGTGTGGGTGAGAGCGAGGGGGTGTGGGTGAGAGAGAGAGGGAGTGTGGGTGAGAGAGAGAGGGAGTGTGGGTGAGAGAGAGAGGGAGTGTGGGTGATAGAGAGAGGGAGTGTGGGTGAGAGAGAGAGGGAGTATGGGGGAGAGAGAGAGGGAGTGTGAGTGAGAGAGAGAGGGAGTGTGGGTGAGAGAGAGAGGGAGTGTGGGTGAGAGAGACAGGAGTGTGGGTGAGAGAGAGAGGGAGTGTGGGTGAGAGTGAGAGGGAGTGGGTGAGAGAGAGAGAGGCAGAGTGGGTGAGAGAGCGATGGAGTATGGGTGAGAGAGCGAGGGAGTATGGGTGAGAGAGCGAGGGAGTCGGGGTGAGAGAGAGGTGGAGTGTGGGTGAGAGAGAGAGGGAGTGTGGGTGAGAGAGACAGAGAGGGTTGGTGAGAGAGAGAGGGAGTGTGGGTGAGAGAGAGGGAGTGTGGGAGAGAGAGAGGGAGTGTGGGTGAGAGAGAGTGGCAGTGTGGGTGAGAGAGAGGCAGTGTGGCTGAGATAGAGAGAGGCAGTGTGGGTGAGAGAGCGAGGAGTGTGGGTGAGAGAGAGGGGGAGTGAGTGTGGAAAGAGAGAGAGGGAGCATGGGTGAGAGAGAGAAAGGGAGTGTGGGTGAGAGAGAGAGGGAGTGTGGGTGAGAGAGAGAGGCAGTGTGGGTGAGAGAGAGGGGGAGTGTGGTGAGAGAGAGGGGGAGTGTGGGTGAGAGAGAGAGGGAGTGTGAGAGTGAGAGGGGGAGTGTGAGAATGAGCGAGGGAGTGTGAGTGAGAGAGCGAGGGAGTGTGGGTGAGAGAGAGAGGGAGTGTGGGTGAGAGAGAGAGGGAGTGTGGGTAAGAGAGAGAGGGAGAGTGGGTGAGAGAGAGAAAGGGAGTGTGGGTGAGAGAGAGAGTGAGTGTGGGTGAGAGAGCGAGGAGTGTGGGTGAGAGAGAGAGGGAGTGTGGGTGAGAGAGAGAGGGAGTGTGGGTGAGAGAGAGAGTGAGTGTGGTGAGAGAGCGAGGGAGTGTGGGTGAGAGAGAGAGGGAGTGTGGGTGAGAGAGCGAGGGAGTGGGTGAAAGAGAGAGGGAGTGTGGGTGAGAGAGAGGGGAGTGTGGGTGAGAGAGAGAGGGAGTGTGGGTGAGAGAGAGAGGGAGTGTGGGTGAGAGAGAGAGGGAGTGTGGGTGAGAGAGAGAGGGAGTGTGAGGGTGAGAGGGGGAGTGTGAGAATGAGCGAGAGAGTGTCGGTGAGAGCGAGGGGGTGTGGGTGAGAGAGAGAGGGAGTGTGGGTGAGAGAGAGAGAGCGAGTGAGTGTCGGTGAGAGCGAGGGGGTGTGGGTGAGAGAGAGAGGGAGTGTGGGTGAGAGAGAGAGGGAGTGTGGGTGAGAGAGAGAGAGCGAGTGTGGGTGAGAGAGAGAGAGGGAGTGTGGGTGAGAGAGAGAGGGAGTGTGGGTGAGAGAGAGAGGGAGTGTGAGTGAGAGAGAGGGGGAGTGTGGGTGAGAGAGAGAGGGAGTGTGGGTGAGAGAGAGAGGGCGTGTGGGTGAGAGAGAGAGGCAGTGTGGGTGAGAGAGAGAGGGGGAGTGTGGGTGAGAGAGAGAGGGGGAATGTGGGTGAGAGAGAGGGAGTGTGAGGGGTGTGAGAATGAGCGAGGGAGCGTGGGTGAGAGAGCGAGGGAGTGTGGGTGAGAGAGAGAGGGAGTGTGAGAGTGAGAGGGGGAGTGAGTGTGGGAAAGAGAGAGAGGGAGAGTGGGTGAGAGAGAGAAAGGGAGTGTGGGTGAGAGAGAGAGGGAGTGTGGGTGAGAGAGAGAGGCAGTGTGGGTGAGAGAGAGGGGGAGTGGGTGAGAGAGAAGGGGAGTGTGGGTGAGAGAGAGACGGAGTGTGAGAGTGAGAGGGGGAGTGTGAGAATGAGCGAGGGAGTGTGGGTGAGAGAGCGAGGGAGTGTGGGTGAGAGAGAGAGGGAGTGTGGGTGAGAGAGAGAGGGAGTGTGGGTAAGAGAGAGAGGGAGAGTGGGTGAGAGAGAGAAAGGGAGTGTGGGTGAGAGAGAGAGTGAGTGTGGGTGAGAGAGCGAGGGAGTGTGGGTGAGAGAGAGGGGAGTGTGGGTGAGAGAGAGAGGGTGTGGGTGAGAGAGAGAGGGAGTGTGAGGGTGAGAGGGGGAGTGTGAGAATGAGCGAGAGACTGTGGATGAGAGCGAGGGAGTGTGGGTGAAAGAGAGAGGGAGTGTGGGTGAGAGAGAGGGGGAGTGTGGGTGAGAGAGAGAGGGGTGTGGGTGAGAGAGAGAGGGAGTGTGGGTGAGAGAGAGAGGGAGTGTGAGGGTGAGAGGGGGAGTGTGAGAATGAGCGAGAGAGTGTCGGTGAGAGCGAGGGGGTGTGGGTGAGAGAGAGAGAGGGAGTGTGGGTGAGAGAGGGAGGGAGTGTGGGTGAGAGAGAGAGAGGGAGTGTGGGCGAGAGAGAGAGGGAGTGTGGGTGAGAGAGAGAGGGAGTGTGGGTGAGAGAGAGAGGGAGTGTGAGTGAGAGAGAGAGGGAGTGTGGGTGAGAGAGAGAGGAGTGTGGGTGAGAGAGACAGGGAGTGTGGGTGAGAGAGAGTGGCAGTGTGGGTGAGAGAGAGGCAGTGTGGGTGAGAGAGAGAGGCAGTGTGGGTGAGAGCGAGGGAGTGTGGGTGAGAGAGAGAGGGAGTGTGGGTGAGAGAGAGAGGGAGTGTGGGTGAGAGAGACAGGGAGTGTGGGTGAGAGAGACAGGAGTGTGGGTGAGAGAGAGAGGGAGTGTGGGTGAGAGTGAGAGGGAGTGTGGGTGAGAGAGAGAGGCAGTGTGGGTGAGAGAGAGGGGGAGTGTGAGAATGAGCGAGGGAGTGTGGGTGAGAGAGCGAGGGAGTGTGGGTGAGAGAGCGAGGGAGTATGGGTGAGAGAGCGAGGGAGTATGGGTGAGAGAGCGAGGGAGTCGGGGTGAGAGAGAGGTGGAGTGTGGGTGAGAGAGAGAGGGAGTGTGAGAGTGAGAGGCGGTGTTTGAGAATGAGAGGCGGAGTGTGGATGAGAGAGAGAGGGAGTGTGGGTGAGAGAGAGAGAGAGGGTTGGTGAGAGAGAGAGGGAGTGTGGGTGATAGAGAGAGGCAGTGTGGGTGAGGGAGAGAGGCAGTGTGGGTGAGTGAGAGAGGCAGTGTGGGTGAGAGAGAGAGGCAGTGTGGGTGAGAGAGAGAGGGAGTGTGGGTGGAGAGAGGATGTGTGGGTGAGAAGAGAGGAGGCATGTGGGTGAGAGAGAGGGAGTGTGAGGGTGAGAGGGGGTGTGAGAATGAGCGAGGGAGTGTGGGTGAGAGAGCGTGGGAGTGTGGGTGAGAGAGAGAGGGAGTGTGGGTGAGAGAGAGAGGCAGTGTGGGTGAGAGAGCCAGGGAGTGTGGGTGAGAGAGAGAGGGAGCGTGAGAGTGAGGGGGGAGTGAGTGTGGGTGGAGAGAGAGAGGGATTGTGGGTGAGAGAGAGAGGGAGTGTGAGAGTGAGAGGGGGAGTAAGTGTGGGTGAGAGAGAGAGGGAGTGTGGGTGAGAGAGAGAGGGAGTGTGGGTGAGAGAGAGAGGGAGTGTGGGTGAGAGAGAGAGGGAGTGTGGGTTAGAGAGAGAGGGAGTGTGGGTGAGAGAGAGAGGGAGTGTATGGGTGAGAGAGAGAGTGTGGGTGAGAGAGAGAGGCAGTGTGGGTGAGAGAGCGAGGGGGTGTGGGTGAGAGAGAGAGGGAGCGTGAGAGTGAGAGGGGGAGTGAGTGTGGGTGAGAGAGAGAGGGAGTGTGGGTGAGAGAGAGGGAGTGTGGGTGAGAGAGAGTGGGAGTGTGGGTGAGAGAGAGAGGGAGTGTGGGTGAGAGAGAGAGCGAGTGTGGGTGAGAGAGAGTGGCAGTGTGGGTGAGAGAGAGAGGCAGTGTGGGTGAGAGAGAGAGAGAGGGAGTGTGGGTGAGAGAGAGAGGGTGTGGGTGAGAGAGAGAGGGAGTGTATGGGTGAGAGAGAGAGAGTGTGGGTGAGAGAGAGAGGGAGTGTGGGTGAGAGAGGGGGAGTGTGGGTCAGAGAGAGAGAGGGAGTGTGGGTGATAGAGAGAGGCAGTGTGGGTGAGAGAGAGAGGCAGTGTGGGTGAGAGAGAGGGAGTGTGGGTGAGAGAGAGAGGGGGAATGTGGTGAGAGAGAGGGAGTGTGAGGGTGAGAGGGGGTGTGAGAATAAGCGAGGGACAGTGGGTGAGAGAGCGAGTGAGTGTGGGTGAGAGAGAGTGTGGGTGAGAAAGAGAGGGAGTGTGGGTGAGAAAGAGAGGGAGTGTGGGTGAGCGAGAAGCAGTGTGGGTGAGAGAGAGGCAGTGTGGGTGAGAGAGAGAGGGAGTGTGAGAGTGAGAGGGGGAGTGAGTGTGGGTGAGAGAGAGAGGGAGTGCGGGTGAGAGAGAGAGGGAGTGTGAGAGTGAGAGGGGGAGTGAGTGTGGGTGAGAGAGAGAGAGTGTGAGAGTGAGAGGGGGAGTGAGTGTGGGTGAGAGACAGAG
>NW_027309146.1:0-50236 GCF_047496885.1 Scyliorhinus torazame | reverse complement strand
CCCGTGTGACACTAGCAAACCTCGCGGCCAGGATATTTATGCCTCTCCGGTTTAGATGCAACCCCGTCCATCTTATACAGGTCACACCTGCCCCGGAAGAGCTCCCAGTGGTCCAGATAACAGAAACCCTCCCTCCTACACCAGCTGTTTAGCCACGTGTTTGTCTGCTCTATCTTCCTATTTCTAGCCTCACTGCACGTGGCACAGGGAGTAATCCGAGATTACAACCCTCGAGGTCCTGTCTTTTAACTTTCTGCCTAGCTCCCTGAACTCCTGCTGCAGGACCTCATGCCCCTTCCTGCCTATGTCGTTAGTACCAATATGTACAACGACCTCTGCCTGTTTGCCCTCCCCCTTCAGGATTCCCTCTACCCGTTCGGAGACATCCTGGACCCTGGCACCAGGGAGGCAACATACCATCCTGGAGTCTCTTTCACGTCCACAGAAGCGCCTATCTGTGCCCCTGACTATAGAGTCCCCTATAACTATTACTCTTCTGCGCTTTGACCCTCCCTTCTGAACATCAGAGCCAGCCGTGGTGCCACTGCTCTGGCTGCTGCTGTTTTCCCCTGATAGGCTATCCCCCCCGACAGTATCCAAAGGGGTATATCTGTTCGAGAGGGGGACAACCACAGGGGATTCCTGCACTGACTGCCTGCCTTTCTGGTGGTCACCCATTTCTCTGCCTGCACCTTGGGTGTGACCACACTTACATAACTGCGATCTATGACGCTTTCCGCCACCTGCATGCTCCTAAGTGCATCCAATTGCTGCTCCAACCGAACCATGCGGTCTGTGAGGAGCTGCAGTTGGGTGCACTTTCTGCAGATGAAGCCATCCGGGACGCTGGAAGCCTCCCGGACCTGCCACATCTCACAGAGCACAGCACCCCTCTAACTGACATTGCGTCAATTAATTAAAATTAAAATTTGTCTTTTTTTTTTTATAAATACTTTTTTTAAATTTCAAAGTTACTGTCAACTATCTGTTTCCTAGCACTAGATTTTCTAATAGAAATGCGATAGCTAACTATAATATTCTCCGATCTCTGGCTTAGATATCCTCTAAATTATAATTAAGTTATTATGTTTAATTAGTTCCCAAATACTCAAAAAAATTTAGGTTAGAATCCCAACCAGCCACTCAGGTCACAGCTTTTCTGTGATGTCACTTCAGTTTCCCCCCGACACACACAATTTGAAAAACAGGTATAAAAGTAAAAATCACTTGCCTTACCTTCTGAGATGTTCTCAGGTTCTCTCGCTGACAGAGACTGCTCCTCCACCTCCAATCCTTGACCTGCACAATGCTAATAATATAATAATATAATATGGCACTTACCTTACACCAATGGTCCTTATTATTAGGTTAGAGGAGGAGGGGCGGGTGGGAGACACTACACGTGTAGTGTCTCGGGTTTCCTCTCCACCAGAATTTATTGGTTGGGGGGGGGGGGGGGGGGGGGGGGGGGGGGGGGGGGGGGGGGGGTGGGGGGGGGGGGGGGGGGGGGGGGGGGGGGGGGGGGGGGGGGGGGGGGGGGGGGGGGGGGGGGGGGGGGACTTGCCAGAGGTCGAACTTCCGGTTCCCGCCGAAATCCAAAGGGCCGCTCCTGTAAAGGTAAGGTTTTAAACTAACTACTCACCTCACCTTAAACCTACGCCCTCAAGCATTAGACTTCCCAACCTTTGGAAACAGATTCTTACTGCCAAAAGGTGGGGATCTTGCTGATTTTTGTTGCCCTAAATATTTCTATTCCGGATATTTTCCATTTTACAAGATTACACAACAATCATTCAACTTTGGACAATTTTTATATTGAACAAACAATCCGCGAACCCATTCCATGTGCCCCTCTTTGTGCAAGCTCCTCCCTCCCCATCTACCCCACCGTCCACTCCGCCATCTACACCCCCCCCATCTACACCCCCCCCATCTACACCCCCCCCAATCTAGACACCCCCATCTACACCCCCCCCATCTACACCCCCTGCAATCTACGCCCCCCCATCTACACCCCGCCATCTACACCCCGCCATCTACACCCCGCCATCTACACCCCGCCATCTACACCCCCCCCATCTACACCCCCCCATCTACACCCCCCATCTACACCCCCCCCATCTACACCCCCCCCCATCTACACACCCCCATCTACACCCCCCCCATCTAACACCCCCCCATCTACACCCCCCATCTACACCCCGCCATCTACACCCCCCCCATCTACACCCCCCCATCTACACCCCCCCCATCTACACCCACCCCCATCTACACCCACCCCCATCTACACCCACCCCCATCTACACCCCCCCCATCTACACCCCCCATCTACACCCCCCCATCTACACCCCCCCATCTACACCCCCCCCATCTACACCCCCCCCATCTACACCCCCCATCTACACCCCCCATCTACACCCCCATCTACACCCCCCATCTACACCCCCCATCTACACCCCCCCCATCTACACCCCCCCATCTACACCCCCCCATCGACACCCCCCCCATCGACACCCCCCCATCTACACCCCCCCATCTACACCCCCCCATCTACACCCCCATCTACACCCCCCATCTACACCCCCCCCCATCTACACCCCCCATCTACACCCCCCCATCTACACCCCCCCATCTACACCCCCCCATCTACACCCCCCCATCTACACCCCCCCATCTACACCCCCCCATCTACAACCCCCATCTACACCCCCCCATCTACACCCCCCATCTACACCCCCCCATCTACTCCCCCCATCTACACCCCCCCATCTACTCCCCCCATCTACAACCCCCCCATCTATACCCCCCCCATCTATACCCCCCCATCTATACCCCCCCATCTACACCCCCCCCCATCTACACCCCCCCATCTACACCCCCCCCCATCTACACCCCCCCCCCATCTACACCCCCCCCATCTACACCCCCCCCCCATCTACACCCCCCCCCATCTACACCCCCCCCATCTACACCCCCCCCATCTACACCCCCCCCATCTACACCCCCCCATCTACACCCCCCCCATCTACACCCCCCCCCCATCTACACCCCCCCCATCTACACCCCCCCATCTACACCCCCCCCATCTACACCCCCCCCACAGTTACACCCCCCCCACAGCTACACCCCCCCATCTACACCCCCCCCATCTACACTGCCCCCCATCTACACCCCCCCATCTACACCCCCCCATCTACACCCCCCCCATCTACACCCCCCCCCATCTACACCCCCCCCATCTACACCCCCATCTACACCCCCCCCACAGCTACACCCCCCCCACAGCTACACCCCCCCATCTACACCCCCCCCATCTACCCACCCCCCATCTACCCACCCCCCATCTACACCCCTCCCCATCTACACCCCCCATCTACACCCCCCATCTACACCCCCCATCTACACCCCCCATCTACACCCCCCCCATCTACACCCCCCCATCTACACCCCCCATCTACACCCCCCCATCTACACCCCCCCATCTACACCCCCCCATCTACACCCCCCCATCTACACCCCCCCATCTACACCCCCCCCCCATGTACACCCCCCCATGTACACCCCCCAATCTACACCCCCCAATCTGCAACCCCCATCCACACACCCCCATCCCCACACCCCCATCCACACACCCCCATCCACACACCCCCATCCACACACCCCCATCCACACACCCCCATCCACACACCCCCCATCCACACACCCCCATCCACACACCCCCCATCCACACACCCCCATCCACACACCCCCATCCACACACCCCAATCTACCCCGCCCCATCTACACCCCCCCATCTACATCCCCCCATCTGCACCCCCCCATCTACACCCCCCTTCTACACCCCCATCTACACCCCCCATCTACACCCCCCCCATCTACACCCCCCCCCATCTACACCCCCCCAATCTACACCCCCCCCCATCTACACCCCCCCCATCTACACCCCCCCCATCTACACCCCCCCAATCTACACCCCCATCTGCACCCCCCATCTACCCCGCCCCATCAACCTGCAGCCCCCCCATTTACACCCCCCCCCATTTACAACACTCAATCTGCACCCCCCCAATCTGCACCCCCCCAATCTGCACCCCCCAATCTGCACCCCCCCAATCTGCACCCCCCCAATCTGCACCCCCCCAATCTGCACCCCCCCAATCTGCACCCCCCAATCTGCACCCCCCAATCTGCACCCCCCAATCTGCACCCCCCAATCTGCACCCCCCAATCTGCACCCCCCAATCTGCACCCCCCATCTACGCATCCCCATCCACACCTTCCCTCTACACCTCCCCATCTACACCCACCCGCCCATCTACACCCCCCCATCTACACCCCCCCCATCTGCACCCCCCCCACCTACACCGCCCCATCTACACCCCCCCCCATCTACACCGCCCCATCTACACCCCCCCCATCTATACCCCCCCATCTACACCCCCCCATCTACACCCCCCCCATCTACACCCCCCCCATCTACACCTCCCCCATCTACACCCCTCCCATCTACACCCCTCCCATCTACACCCCCCCCCATCTACACCCCCCCCATCTACACCCCCACATCTACGCCCCCCCCATCTACACCCCCCCCCATCTACGCCCCCCCCATCTACGCCCCCCCATCTACACCCCCCCCATCTACACCCCCCATCTACACCCCCCCCCATCTACACCCCCCCCCCATCTACACCCCCCCATCTACACCCCCCCATCTACACCCCCCCCATCTACACCCCCCCCATCTACACCCCCCATCTACACCCCCCATCTACACCCCCCCATCTACACCCCCCCATCTACACCCCCCATCTACACCCCCCCCCCATCTACACCCCCCCCCCATCTACACCCCCCCCCCATTTACACCCCCCATTTACACCCCCCATCTACACCCCCCATCTACACCCCCCATCTACACCCCCCATCTACACCCCCCATCTACACCCCCCCATCTACACCCCCCATCTACACCCCCCCATCTACACCCCCCCATCTACACCCCCCCATTTCCACCCCCCCCATTTACACCCCCCCCCATTTACACCCCCCCCATTACACCCCCCCCATTTACACCCCCCCCATTTACACCCCCCCCATTTACACCCCCCCCCATCTACACCCCCCCCATCTACACCCCCCATCTACACCCCCCCCATCTACACCACCCCCATCTACACCCCCCCCACAGCTACCCCCCCCCCATCTACACCCCCCCACAGCTACCCCCCCCCATCTACACCCCCCATCTACACCCCCCATCTACACCCCCCCATCTACACCCCCCATCTACACCCCCCATCTACACCCCCCCCCACAGCTACACCCCCCCATCTACACCCCCCCCCACAGCTACACCCCCCCATCTACACCCCCCCATCTACACCCCCCCATCTACATCCCCCCATCTACATCCCCCCATCTACACCCCCCCATCTGCACCCCCCCCATCTGCACCCCCCCATCTGCACCCCCCCATCTACACCCCCCCATCTACACCCCCCCATCTACACCACCCCATCTACACCCCCCCCATCTACACCCCCCCATCTACACCCCCCCCATCTACACCCCCCCCATCTACACCCCCCCCATCTACACCCCCCCCATCTACACCCCCCCATCTACACCCCCCCATCTACATCCCCCCATCTACATCCCCCCATCTACACCCCCCCATCTACACCCCCCCCACCTACACCCCCCACCTACACCCCCCCATCTACACCCCCCCATCGACACCCCCCCCCATCTACACCCCCCCACCTACACCCCCCCCATCTACACCCCCCCCATTTACACCCCCCCCATCTGCACCCCCCCATCTGCACCCCCCCCATCTGCACCCCCCCATCTACACCCCCCCATCTACACCCCCCCATCTACACCCCCCCATCTACACCCCCCCATCTACACCCCCCCATCTACACCCCCCCATCTACACCCCCCCCATCTACACCCCCCCCATCTACACCCCCCCATCTACACCCCCCCATCTACACCCCCCCATCTACACCCCCCCATCTACACCCCCCCATCTACACCCCCCCATCTACACCCTCCCATCTACACCCCCCCCATCTACACCTCCCCCATCTACACCCCTCCCATCTACACCCCTCCCATCTACACCCCCCCCATCTACACCCCCCCCATCTACACCCCCACATCTACGCCCCCCCATCTACACCCCCCCATCTACGCCCCCCCATCTACGCCCCCCCATCTACACCCCCCCATCTACACCCCCCATCTACACCCCCCCCATCTACACCCCCCCCCATCTACACCCCCCATCTACACCCCCCCCATCTACACCCCCCCCATCTACACCCCCCCCATCTACACCCCCCATCTACACCCCCCCATCTACACCCCCCAATCTACACCCCCATCTACACCCCCCCCCATCTACACCCCCCCCCATCTACACCCCCCCCCCCATTTACACCCCCCATTTACACCCCCCCATCTACACCCCCCATCTACACCCCCCATCTACACCCCCCATCTACACCCCCCATCTACACCCCCCATCTACACCCCCCATCTACACCCCCCCATCTACACCCCCCATCTACACCCCCCCATCTACACCCCCCCATTTCCACCCCCCCCATTTACACCCCCCCCATTTACACCCCCCCCATTTACACCCCCCCCATTTACACCCCCCCATTTACACCCCCCCATTTACACCCCCCCCCATTTACACCCCCCCCCCATCTACACCCCCCCATCTACACCCCCCATCTACACCCCCCCATCTACACCACCCCCATCTACACCCCCCCACAGCTACCCCCCCCCCCATCTACACCCCCCACAGCTACCCCCCCCATCTACACCCCCCATCTACACCCCCCATCTACACCCCCCCATCTACACCCCCCATCTACACCCCCCATCTACACCCCCCATCTACACCCCCCCACAGCTACACCCCCCCATCTACACCCCCCCCACAGCTACACCCCCCCCATCTACACCCCCCCATCTACACCCCCCCATCTACACCCCCCCATCTACACCCCCCCATCTACATCCCCCCATCTACATCCCCCCATCTACACCCCCCCATCTACACCCCCCCACCTACACCCCCCACCTACACCCCCCCATCTACACCCCCCCATCTACACCCGCCCCATCGACACCCCCCCCCATCTACACCCCCCCCACCTACACCCCCCCCATCTACACCCCCCCACCTACACCCCCCCCATCTACACCCCCCCCATTTACACCCCCCCCATCTGCACCCCCCCATCTGCACCCCCCCATCTGCACCCCCCCATCTACACCCCCCCATCTACACCCCCCCACTAACACCCCCCCATCTACACCCCCCCATCTACACCCCCCCATCTACACCCCCCCCATCTACACCCCCCCATCTACACCCCCCCCCAACTACACCCCCCCATCTACACCCCCCCATCTACACCCCCCCATCTACACCCCCCCATCTACACCCCCCCATCTACACCCCCCCATCTACACCCCCCCCATCTACACCCCCCCCCATCTACACCCCCCCATCTACACCCCCCCATCTACACCCCCCCCATCTACACCCCCCCCCATCTACACCCCCCCCATCTACACCCCCCCATCTACACCCCCCCATCAACATCCCCCATCAACACCCCCCCATCTACACCCCCCCATCTACAACCCCCCCATCTACACCCCCCCCATCTACACCCCCCCCATCTACACCCCCCCATCTACACCCCCCATCTACACCCCCCCATCTACACCCCCCCATCTACACCCCCCCCATCTACTCCCCCATCTACTCCCCCCATCACTCCCCCCATCTACACCCCCCCATCTACTCCCCCCATCTACTCCCCCCATCTACTCCCCCATCTACACCCCCCATCTACACCCCCCCATCTACACCCCCCCCATCTACACCCCCCCCATCTACACCCCCCCCCATCTACACCCCCCCCCCATCTACACCCCCCCATCTACAACCCCCCATCTACAACCCCCCCCATCTATACCCCCCCATCTATACCCCCCCATCTATACCCCCCCATCTACACCCCCCCATCTACAGCCCCCCATCTACACCCCCCCATCTACACCCCCCCCATCTACACCCCCCATCTACACCCCCCATCTACACCCCCCATCTACACCCCCCCCATCTACTCCCCCCATCTACACCCCCCCCATCTACACCCACCCATCTACACCCCCCCCCATCTACACCCCCCCCATCTACACCCCCCCCCATCTACACCCCCCCCCCCATCTACACCCCCCCCCATCTACACCCCCCCCATCTACACCCCCCCCATCTACACCCCCCCCCCCATCTACACCCCCCCCCATCTACACCCCCCCATCTACACCCCCCCCATCTACACCCCCCCCATCTACACCCCCCCCATCTACACCCCCCCCATCTACACCCCCCCATCTACCCCCCCCATCTACACCCCCCCATCTACACCCCCCCATCTACACCCCCCCATCTACACCCCCCCATCTACACCCCCCCATCTACACCCCCCCCATCTACACCCCCCCCATCTACCCCCCCCCATCTACCCCCCCCCATCTACACCCCCCCATCTACACCCCCCCCATCTACACCCCCCCATCTACACCCCCCCATCTACACCCCCCCATCTACACCCCCCCATCTACACCCCCCCCATCTACACCCCCCCCATCTACACCCCCCCCCACAGCTACACCCCCCCACCTACACCCCCCCCATCTACCCACCCCCCATCTACACCCCCCCCATCTACCCACCCCCCATCTACACCCCTCCCCATCTACACCCCCCATCGACACCCCCCATCGACCACCCCCCCATCTACACCCCCCATCTACACCCCCCATCTACACCCCCCATCTACACCCCCCCCATCTACACCCCCCCCCATCTACACCCCCCCCCCATCTACACCCCCCCCATCTACACCCCCCCCCCATCTACACCCCCCCCCATCTACACCCCCCCATCTACCCCCCCCCATCTACACCCCCCCATCTACACCCCCCCATCTACACCCCCCCCATCTACACCCCCCCATCTACACCCCCCCCATCTACACCCCCCCATCTACAACCCCCCCCCCACAGCTACACCCCCCCATCTACACCCCCCCATCTACAGCCCCCCATCTACAGCCCCCCATCTACAGCCCCCCATCTGCACCCCCCCCATCTACACCCCCATCTACACCCCCCATCTACACCCCCCATCTACACCCCCCATCTACACCCCCCCCCCCCCATCTACACCCCCCCCATCTACACCTCCCCATCTACACCTCCCCATCTACACCTCCCCATCTACACCTCCCCATCTACACCTCCCCATCTACACCTCCCCATCTACACCTCCCCATCTACACCTCCCCATCTACACCCCCCCCATCTACACCCCCCCATCTACACCCCCCCATCTACACCCCCCCATCTACACCCCCCCATCTACACCCCCCCATCTACACCCCCCCATCTACACCCCCCCATCTACACCTCCCCATCTACACCCCCCCCCATCTACACCCCCCCATCTACACCCCCCCATCTACACCCCCATCTGCACCCCCCATCTACCCCGCCCCATCTCCCTGCAGCCCCCCCATTTACACCCCCCCCCATTTACACCCCCCCATTTACTCCCCCCAATCTGCACCCCCCCATCCACGCATCCCCATCCACACCTTCCCTCTACACCTCCCCATCTACACCCCCCATCTACACCCCCCATCTGCACCCCCCCATCTACCCCGCCCCATCAACATGCAGCCCCCCCATTTACACCCCCCCCCATTTACACCCCCCCCCCATTTACACCCCCCCCCATTTACACCCCCCAATCTGCACCCCCCAATATGCACCTCCCAATCTGCACCCCCCAATCTGCACCCCCCATCCACGCATCCCCATCCACACCTTCACTCTACACCTCCCCATCTACACCCACCCCCATCTACACCCCCCCCCCATCTACACCCCCCATCTACACCCCCCCCATCTACACCCCCCCCATCTACACCCCCCCATCTACACCGCCCCCATCTACACCCCCCCATCTATACCCCCCATCTATACCCCCCCATCTACACCCCGCCCATCTACACCCCCCCCATCTACACCCCCCCATCTACACCCCCCCCCATCTACACCCCCCCCAACTACACCCCCCCAACTACACCCCCCCAACTACACCCCCCCAACTACACCCCCCCAACTACACCCCCCCAACTACACCCCCCCAACTACACCCCCCAAGTACACCCCCCAACTACACCCCCCCAACTACACCCCCCAACTACACCCCCCCCATCTACACCCACCCCCCCATCTACACCCACCCCCCCCATCTACACCCCCCCCATCTACACCCCCCCCCATCTACACCCCCCCATCTACACCCCCCCCATCTCCACCCCCCCATCTACACCCCCCCCATCTACACCCCCCCCATCTACACCCCCCCATCTACACCCCCCCCATTTACACCCCCCCATTTACACCCCCCCCATTTACTCCCCCCAATCTGCACCCCCCCATCCACGCATCCCCATCCACACCTTCCCTCTACACCTCCCCATCTACACCCCCCATCTACACCCCCCATCTACACCCCCCCATCTACACCCCCCCATCTACACCCCCCCATCTACACCCCCCCCATCTACACCCCCCCATCTACACCCCCCCCCATCTACACCACCTCCCATCTACACCCCCCCCGCCCATCTACACCCCCCCCGCCCATCTACACCCCCCCATCTACACCCCCCCATCTACACCCCCCCCATCTACACCCCCCCCATCTACACCCCCCCATCTACACCCCCCCCCATGTACACCCCCCCCATGTACACCCCTCCATGTACACCCCCCCCCATGTACACCCCCCCATGTACACCCCCCCCATGTACACCCCCCCCCATGTACACCCCCCATCTACACCCCCCCCATCTTCACCCCCCCCATCTTCACCCCCCCATCTACACCCCCCCATCTACACCCCCCCATCTACACCCCCCCATCTACACCCCCCCCATCTGCACCCCCCATCTACACCCCCCCCCATCTACACCCCTCCCCATCTACACCCCCCCCACAGCTACACCCCCCCCATCTACACCCCCATCTACACCCCCCCATCTACACCCCCCATCCACCCCCCCCATTTACACCCCCCCCATCTACACCCCCCCATCTACACCCCTCCCCATCTACACCCCACCCCATCTACACCCCTCCCCATCTACACCCCCCATCTACACCCCCCCATCTACACCCCCCCATCTACACCCCCCCATGTACACCCCCCCCATGTACACCCCCCAATCTACACCCCCCAATCTGCAACCCCCCATCCACACACCCCCATCCACACACCCCCATCCACACACCCCCATCCACACACCCCCATCCACACACCCCCATCCACACACCCCCATCCACACACCCCCATCCACACACCCCCATCCACACACCCCCCATCCACACACCCCCATCCACACACCCCCATCCACACACCCCCATCCACCCACCCCCATCCACACTCACCCCCATCCACACCCACCCCCATCCACACACCCCAATCTACACCCCCCCATCTACCCCGCCCCATCTACACCCCCCCATCTACACCCCCCCATCTACACCCCCCCATCTACAGCCCCCCATCTGCACCTCCCATCTACACCCCCATCTACACCCCCCATCTACACCCCCCATCTACACCCCCATCTGCACCCCCCATCTACCCCGCCCCATCAACCTGCAGCCCCCCCATTTACACCCCCCCCATTTACACCCCCCCCCCATTTACACCCCCCAATCTGCACCCCCCCAATATGCACCCCCCAATCTGCACCTCCCAATCTGCACCCCCCCAATCTGCACCCCCCATCCACGCATCCCCATCCACACCGTCCCCTCTACACCTCCCCATCTACACCCACCCCCATCTACACCCCCCCATCTACACCCCCCATCTACACCCCCCCCATCTACACCGCCCCCATCTACACCCCCCCCATCTATACCCCCCCATCTATACCCCCCCATCTACACCGCCCCCATCTACACCCCCCCCCAACTACACCCCCCCCCAACTACACCCCCCCCATCTATACCCCCCCCATCTATACCCCCCCATCTACACCCCCCCCATCTACACCCCCCCATCTACACCCCCCCCCATCTACACCCCCCCCCATCTACACCCCCCCCATCTACACCCCCCCCATCTACACCCCCCCTCATCTACACCCCCCTCATCTACACCCCCCCCCATCTACACCCCCCTCATCTACACCCCCCCATCTACACCCCCCATCTACACCGCCCCCCATCTACACCCCCCCCATCTACACCCCCCCCATCTATACCCCCCCATCTATACCCCCCCATCTACACCCCGCCCATCTACACCCCCCCATCTACACCCCCCCATCTACACCTCCCCATCTACACCTCCCCATCTACACCTCCCCATCTACACCTCCCCATCTACACCCCCCATCTACACCCCCCATCTACACCCCCTCATCTACACCCACCCATCTACACCCCCCCATCTAAACCCCCCCATCCTCACCCCCCCATCTACACCCCCCATCTGCACCCCCCATCTGCACCCCCCATCTACCCCGCCCCATCTCCCTGCAGCCCCCCCATTTACACCTCCCCATTTACACCCCCCCATTTACTCCCCCCCATTTACACCCCCCCATTTACTCCCCCCAATCTGCACCCCCCCATCCACGCATCCCCATCCACACCTTCCCTCTACACCTCCCCATCTACACCCCCCATCTACACCCCCCCATCTACACCCCCCCATCTACACCCCCCCATCTACACCCCCCCATCTACACCAACCCCATCTGCACCAACCCCATCTACACCCCCCCGCCCATTTACACCCCCCCATTTACACCCCCCCATGTACACCCCCCCCATGTACACCCCCCCCACCTCCAGCCCCCAATCTACACCCCCCCATCTACACCCTCCCCCCATCTACACCCTCCCCCCCATCTACACCCTCCCCATCTACACCCCACCCCCCATCTACACCCCCCCATCTACACCCCCCCCCATCTACACCCCCCCCCATCTACACCCCCCCATCTACACCCCCCCCATCTACACCCCCCCATCTACACCCCCCCCCCATCTACACCCCCCATCTACACCCCCCATCTACACCCCCCCCCATCTACACCCCCCCCCATCTACACCCCCCCATCTACACCCCCCCCATCTACACCCCCCCCATCTACACCCCCCCATCTACACCCCCCCATCTACACCCCCCCATCTACACCCCCCATCTACACCCCCCCCATCTACACCACCCCCCCATCTACACCCGCCCCATCTACACCCCCCCATCTACACCCCCCCATCTACACCCCCCCCATCTACACCCCCCCATCTACACCCCCCCATCTACACCCCCCATCTACACCCCCCATCTACACCCCCCCACCTACACCCCCCCACCTACACCCCCCCACCTACACCCCCCCCATCTACACCCCCCCCATCTATACCCCCCCATCTATACCCCCCCATCTACACCCCCCCCCATCTACACCCCCCCCATGTACACCCCCCCCATGTACACCCCCCCATGTACACCCCCCCCATGTACACCCCCCCATGTACACCCCCCCATGTACACCCCCCCATGTACACCCCCCCATGTACACCCCCCCATGTACACCCCCCCATGTACACCCCCCCCTGTACACCCCCCCCATGTACACCCCCCCCCATCTACACCCACCCCATCTACACCCCCCCATCTACACCCCCCCATCTACACCCCCCCCCATCTACACCCCCCCCCCATCTACACCCCCCCATCTACACCCCTCCCCATCTACACCCCCCCACAGCTACACCCCCCCCATCTACACCCCCCATCTACACCCCCCCATCTACACCCCCCCATCTACACCCCCCATCCACACCCCCCATCCACACCCCCCATCCACACCCCCCCAACATCACCCCCCCCCATCTACACCCCCCCATCTACACCACCCCATCTACACCACCCCCCCATCTACACCCCCCCATCTACACCCCCCCATCAACACCCCCCCATCTACACCCCCCCCATCTACACCCCCCCATCTACACCCCCCCATCTACACCCCCCCCATCTACACACCCCCCATCTACACCCCTCCCCATCTACACCCCCCATCTACACCACCCCATCTACACCCCCCCCATCTACACCCCCCCCCACCTCCAGCCCCCAATCTACACCCCCCCCCATCTACACCCTCCCCCATCTACACCCTCCCCCCCCATCTACACCCTCCCCATCTACACCCCACCCCCCCATCTACACCCCCCCCATCTACACCCCCCCCATCTACACCCTCCCCCCCATCTACACCCTCCCCATCTACACCCCACCCCCCATCTACACCCCCCCATCTACACCCCCCCCATCTACACCCCCCCCATCTACACCCCCCCATCTACACCCCCCCCCATCTACACCCCCCTCCATCTACACCCCCCCATCTACACCCCCCCATCTACACCCCCCCATCTACACTCCCCATCTACACCCCCCCCCATCTACACCCCCCCCATCTACACCCCCCCATCTACACCCCCCCCATCTACACCCCCCATCTACACCCCCCCCATCTACACCCCCCATCTACACCCCCCCATCTACACCACCCCCATCTACACCCCCCCCATCTACACCACCCCCATCTACTCCCCCCCCATCTACTCCCCCCCCCCATCTACTCCCCCCCCCATCTACTCCCCCCCCATCTACACCCCCCCATCTACACCCCCCCCCATCTACACCCCCCCCATCTACACCCCCCCCATCTACACCCCCCCCCCCTCTACACCCCCCCATCTACACCCCCCCCATCTACACCCCCCCATCCTACACCCCCCCCATCTACACCCCCCCCCCCATCTACACCCCCCCCCATCTACACCCCCCCCATCTACAACCCCCCCATCTACACCCCCCCCCATCTACAACCCCCCCATCTACGCCCCCCCCATCTACACCCCCCCCATCTACACTCCCCCCATCTACACCCCCCCATCTACACTCGCCCATCTACACCCCCCCCATCTACACCCTCCCATCTGCACCCCCCCCCATCTACACCCCCCCCATCTACACCCCCCCCATCTACACCCCCCCCATCTACACCCCCCCATCTACACCCCGCCATCTACACCCCCCCATCTACACCCCCCCCATCTACACGCCCCCCATCTACACCCCCCCATCTACACCCCCCCATCTACACCCCCCATTTACACCCTCCCCATTTACACCCCCCCCATTTGCACCCCCCCCCATCTACACCCCCCATCTACACCCCCCCCATCTACACCCCCATCTACACCCCCACCATCTACACCCCCCCCATCTACAACCCCCCCATCTACAACCCCCCATCTACAACCCCCCATCTACACCCCCCCCCATCTACACCCCCCATCTACACCCCCCCATCTACACCCCCCCCATCTACCCCCCCCATCTACACCCCCCCATCTACACCCCCCCATCTACACCCCCCATCTACACCCCCCCACAGCTACACCCCCCCCATCTACACCCCCCCCACAGCTCCACCCCCCCATCTACACCCCCCCATCTACACCCCCCCACCTACACCCCCCATCTACACCCCCCCCATCTACACCACCCCCCCCATCTACACCCGCCCCATCTACACCCGCCCCATCTACACCCCCCATCTACACCCCCCCCATCTACACCCCCCCATCTACACCCCCCCATCTACACCCCCCATCTACACCCCCCATCTACACCCCCCCACCTACACCCCCCCACCTACACCCCCCCACCTACACCCCCCCACCTACACCCCCCCACCTACACCCCCCCCATCTACACCCCCCCCATCTATACCCCCCCATCTATACCCCCCCATCTATACCCCCCCATCTATACCCCCCCATCTACACCCCCCCATCTATACCCCCCCATCTATACCCTCCCATCTACACCCCCCCATGTACACCCCCCCCATGTACACCCCCCCATGTACACCCCCCCATGTACACCCCCCCATGTACACCCCCCCATGTACACCCCCCCATGTACATCCCCCCCATGTACATCCCCCCCATGTACATCCCCCCCATCTACACCCCCCCATCTACACCCCCCCATCTACACCCCCCCATCTACACCCCCCCATCTACACCCCCCCATCTACACCCCCCCCATCTACACCCCCCCATCTACACCCCTCCCATCTACAGCCCCCATCTACACCCCCCCCCATCTACACCCCCCCCATCTACACCCCCCCATCTACACCCCCCCATCTACACCCCCCCATCTACACCCCCCCATCTACACACCCCCCATCTACACCCCTCCCCATCTACACCCCCCCATCTACACCCCCCCCCATCTACACCCCCCCATCTACACCCCCCATCTACACACCCCAATCTACACACCCCAATCTACACCCCCCCAACTACGCCCCCCCAACTACGCCCCCCCATCTACCCCGCCCCATCTACCCCGCCCCATCTACCCCGCCCCATCTACCCTGCCCTATCTACCCTGCCCTATCTACCCCGCCCCATCTACAGCCCCCCATCTATAGCCCCCCATCTACAGCCCCCCATGTGCACCCTCCCATCTACACCCCCCATCTACACCCCCCCCCATCTACACCCCCCCAATCTACACCCCCACCTGCACCCCCCCATCTACCCCGCCCCATCAACCTGCAGCCCCCCCATTTACACCCCCCCCATTTACACCACTCAATCTACACCCCCCAATCTGCACCCCCCAATCTGCACCCCCCAATCTGCACCCCCCAATCTGCACCCCCCATCCACGCATCCCCATCCACACCTTCCCTCTACACCTCCCCATCTACACCCCCCCATCTACACCCCCCCCATCTACACCCCCCCATCTACACCCCCCCATCTACACCCCCCCCATCTACACCCCCCCATCTACAACCCCCCCATCTACACCCCCCCCATCTACACCCCCCCCATCTACACCCCCCCCATCTACAACCCCCCCATCTACGCCCCCCCCATCTACACCCCCCCCATCTACACTCACCCCATCTACACCCCCCATCTACACTCCCCCCATCTACACCCCCCCATCTACACCCTCCCATCTGCACCCCCCCATCTACACCCACCCCATCTACACCCCCCCCATCTACACCCCCCCCATCTACACCCCCCCATCTACACCCCGCCATCTACACCCCCCCATCTACACCCCCCCCATCTACACGCCCCCCATCTACACCCCCCCATCTACACCCCCCCATCTACACCCCCCATTTACACCCTCCCCATTTACACCCCCCCCATTTGCACCCCCCCCATCTACACCCCCCATCTACACCCCCCATCTACACCCCCCATCTACACCCCCACCATCTACACCCCCCCCCATCTACAACCCCCCATCTACAACCCCCCATCTACACCCCCCCATCTACACCCCCCCATCTACACCCCCCCATCTACACCCCCCCCATCTACCCCCCCCCATCTACACCCCCCCATCTACACCCCCCCATCTACACCCCCCATCTACACCACCCCCCCATCTACACCACCCCCCCATCTACACCACCCCCCCATCTACACCACCCCCCCATCTACACCACCCCCCCATCTACACCCCCCCCATCTACACCCCCCCATCTACACCCCCCCCATCTACACCCCCCCATCTACACCCCCCCCATCTACACCCCCCCATCTACACCCCCCCATCTACACCCCCCCCATCTACACACCCCCCATCTACACACCCCCCATCTACACCCCCCCCATCTACACCCCTCCCCATCTACACCCCCCATCTACACCCCCCCATCTACACCCCTCATCTACACCCCCCCATCTACACCCCCCCATGTACACCCCCCAATCTTCACACCCCAATCTACACCGCCCAATCTGCAACCCCCCCATCCACACCCCCCCATCCACACCCCCCCATCCACACCCCCCCATCCACACCCCCCCATCTACACCCCTCCATCTACACCCCCCCATCTACACCCCCCCCCCATCTACACACCCCTCCCCATCTACACCCCTCCCCATCTACACCCCTCTCCATCTACACCCCCCCCATGTACACCCCCCCATGTACACCCCCCCATGTACATCCCCCCATGTACACCCCCCCATCTACACCCCCCCCCATCTACACCCCCCATCTACACCCCCCCCATCTACACCCCTCCCCATCTACACCCCCCCCACAGCTACACCCCCCCCATCTACACCCCCCCATCTACACCCCCCCATCTACACCCCCCCATCTACACCCCCCATCCACACTCCCCATCTACACCCCCCCCATCTACACCCCCCCCATCTACACCCCCCCCATCTACACCCCCCCATCTACACCCCCCCATCTACACCCCCCCATCTACACACCCCCCATCTACACCCCTCCCCATCTACACCCCCCATCTACACCCCCCCATCTACACCCCCCCATCTACACCCCCCATCTACACACCCCAATCTACACCCCCCCAACTACGCCCCCCCATCTACCCCGCCCCATCTACCCCGCCCCATCTACCCCGCCCCATCTACCCTGCCCTATCTACCCTGCCCTATCTACCCCGCCCCATCTACAGCCCCCCATCTATAGCCCCCCATCTACAGCCCCCCATGTGCACCCTCCCATCTACACCCCCCATCTACACCCCCCCCATCTACACCCCCCCCAATCTACACCCCCACCTGCACCCCCCCATCTACCCCGCCCCATCAACCTGCAGCCCCCCCATTTACACCCCCCCCATTTACACCCCCCCCATTTACACCACTCAATCTACACCCCCCAATCTGCACCCCCCAATCTGCACCCCCCAATCTGCACCCCCCAATCTGCACCCCCCAATCTGCACCCCCCAATCTGCACCCCCCATCCACGCATCCCCATCCACACCTTCCCTCTACACCTCCCCATCTACACCCCCCATCTACACCCCCCCCATCTACACCCCCCATCTACACCCCCCATCTACACCCCCCCATCTACACCCCCCCATCTACATCGCCCCATCTACACCCCCCCATCTATACCCCCCCATCTATACCCCCCCATCTACACCCCCCCCCATCTACACCCCCCCCCATCTACACCCCCCCATCTACACCCCCCATCTACACCCCCCCATCTACACCCCCCCATCTACACCCCCCCCATCTACACCCCTCCCCATCTACACCCCCCATCTACACCCCCCATCTACACCCCCCCATCTACACCCCCCCATGTACACCCCCCATGTACACCCCCCAATCTACACCCCCAATCTACACCCCCCAATCTGCAACCCCCCATCCACACACCCCCATCCACACACCCCCATCCACACACCCCCATCCACACACCCCCATCCACACACCCCCATCCACACACCCCCATCCACACACCCCCATCCACACACCCCCATCCACACACCCCCATCCACACACCCCCATCCACACACCCCCATCCACACACCCCCATCCACACACCCCCATCCACACACCCCCATCCACACACCCCCATCTACCCCGCCCCATCTACCCCGCCCTATCTACACCCCCCATCTACAGCCCCCCATCTGCACCCCCCATCTACACCCCCCCATCTACACCCCCCCCATCTACACCCCCCCGAATCTACACCCCCATCTGCACCCCCCCATCTACCCCGCCACATCAACCTGCAGCCCCCCCATTTACACCCCCCCTATTTACACCCCCCAATCTGCACCCCCCAATCTGCACCCCCCAATCTGCACCCCCCAATATGCACCCCCCAATCTGCACCCCCCAATCTGCACCCCCCCAATCTGCACCCCCCATCCACGCATCCCCATCCACACCTTCCCTCTACACCTCCCCATCTACACCCACCCCCATCTACACTCCCCCCATCTACACCCCCCCATCTACACCCCCCCCATCTACACCCCCCCCATCTACACCCCCCCCATCTACACCCCCCATCTACACCCCCCCATCTACACCCCCCCCATCTACACCCCCCCCATCTACACCCCCCCATCTACACCCCCCCCATCTACACCCCCCCCATCTACACCCCCCTCATCTACACCCCCCCCATCTACACCCCCCCATCTACACCCCCCCATCTACACCCCCCCATCTACACCCCCCCACATCTACACCGCCCCCATCTACACCCCCCCATCTATACCCCCCATCTATACCCCCCCATCTATACCCCCCCCATCTATACCCCCCCATCTATACCCCCCCATCTACACCACCTCCATCTACACCACCCCCATCTACACCACACCCCCCATCTACCCCCCCCATTTACACCCCCCCCATTTACACCCCCCATTTACACCCCCCCCATTTACACCCCCCCCATTTACACCCCCCCCCCATTTACACCCCCCCATTTACACCTCCCCCATTTACACCCACCCATCTACACCCCCCCCATCTACACCCCCCCCCATCTACACCCCCCCATCTACACCCCCCCCCATGTACACCCCCCCCATGTACACCCCTCCATGTACACCCCCCCCCCCCATGTACACCCCCCCATGTACACCCCCCCATGTACACCCCCCCATGTACACCCCCCCCCCATGTACACCCCCCATCTACACCCCCCCATCTTCACCCCCCCCCATCTTCACCCCCCCATCTACACCCCCCCATCTACACCCCCCCATCTACACCCCCCCATCTACACCCCCCCATCTACACCCCCCCATCTGCACCCCCCCATCTGCACCCCCCCATCTGCACCCCCCCATCTACACCCCCCCCCATCTACACCCCTCCCCATCTACACCCCCCCCACAGCTACACCCCCCCCATCTACACCCCCATCTACACCCCCCCCATCTACACCCCCCATCCACCCCCCCCCATTTACACCCCCCCCATCTACACCCCCCCATCTACACCCCCCCATCTACACCCCTCCCCATCTATACCCCTCCCCATCTACACCCCCCATCTACACCCCCCCATCTACACCCCCCCATGTACACCCCCCATGTACACCCCCCAATCTACACCCCCCATCCACACACCCCCATCCACACACCCCCATCCACACACCCCCATCCACACACCCCCATCCACACACCCCCATCCACACCCCCCCATCCACACACCCCCATCCACACACCCCCATCCACACACCCCCATCCACACACCCCCATCCACACACCCCCATCCACACACCCCCATCCACACACCCCCATCCACACACCCCCATCCACACACCCCCATCCACACCCACCCCCATCCACACTCACCCCCATCCACACCCACCCCCATCCACACACCCCAATCTACACCCCCCCCATCTACCCCGCCCCATCTACACCCCCCCATCTACACCCCCCCATCTACAGCCCCCCATCTGCACCTCCCATCTGCACCCCCCATCTACACCCCCATCTACACCCCCCATCTACACCCCCCATCTACACCCCCATCTGCACCCCCCCATCTACCCCGCCCCATCAACCTGCAGCCCCCCCATTTACACCCCCCCCATTTACACCCCCCCCCCATTTACACCCCCCCCCCATTTACACCCCCCAATATGCACCCCCCAATCTGCACCTCCCAATCTGCACCCCCCCAATCTGCACCCCCCATCCACGCATCCCCATCCACACCGTCCCTCTACACCTCCCCATCTACACCCACCCCCATCTACACCCCCCCATCTACACCCCCCATCTACACCCCCCCCATCTACACCGCCCCCATCTACACCCCCCATCTATACCCCCCCATCTATACCCCCCCATCTACACCGCCCCCATCTACACCCCCCCCAACTACACCCCCCCCAACTACACCCCCCCCATCTATACCCCCCCCATCTACACCCCCCCATCTACACCCCCCCATCTACACCCCCCCCCATCTACACCCCCCCCATCTACACCCCCCTCATCTACACCCCCCCCCCATCTACACCCCCCTCATCTACACCCCCCCATCTACACCCCCCCATCTACACCCCCCATCTACACCGCCCCCATCTACACCCCCCCCATCTACACCCCCCCATCTATACCCCCCCATCTATACCCCCCCATCTATACCCCCCATCTACACCCCGCCCATCTACACCCCCCCATCTACACCTCCCCATCTACACCTCCCCATCTACACCTCCCCATCTACACCCCCCATCTACACCCCGCCCATCTACACCCCCCCATCTACACCTCCCCATCTACACCTCCCCATCTACACCTCCCCATCTACACCCCCCATCTACACCCCCCCATCTACACCCCCCCATCTAAACCCCCCCCATCTAAACCCCCCCCATCTACACCCCCCCATCTACACCCCCCCATCTACACCCCCCCATCTGCACCCCCCATCTGCACCCCCCATCTACCCCGCCCCATCTCCCTGCAGCCCCCCCATTTACACCCCCCCATTTACACCCCCCCATTTACTCCCCGCCATTTACACCCCCCCATTTACTCCCCCCAATCTGCACCCCCCCATCCACGCATCCCCATCCACGCATCCCCATCCACACACCCCCATCCACACACCCCCATCCACACACCCCCATCCACACACCCCCATCCACACACCCCCATCCACACACCCCCATCCACACACCCCCATCCACGCACCCCCATCCACACACCCCCATCCACACCCACCCCCATCCACACTCACCCCCATCCACACCCACCCCCATCCACACACCCCAATCTACACCCCCCCCATCTACCCCGCCCCATCTACACCCCCCCATCTACACCCCCCCATCTACAGCCCCCCATCTGCACCTCCCATCTGCACCCCCCATCTACACCCCCATCTACACCCCCCATCTACACCCCCCATCTACACCCCCATCTGCACCCCCCCATCTACCCCGCCCCATCAACCTGCAGCCCCCCCATTTACACCCCCCCCATTTACACCCCCCCCCATTTACACCCCCCAATCTGCACCCCCCAATATGCACCCCCCAATCTGCACCTCCCAATCTGCACCCCCCCAATCTGCACCCCCCATCCACGCATCCCCATCCACACCGTCCCTCTACACCTCCCCATCTACACCCACCCCCATCTACACCCCCCCATCTACACCCCCCCATCTGCACCCCCCATCTACACCCCCCCCATCTACACCGCCCCCATCTACACCCCCCCATCTATACCCCCCCATCTATACCCCCCCATCTACACCGCCCCCATCTACACCCCCCCAACTACACCCCCCCCCCAACTACACCCCCCCCATCTATACCCCCCCATCTACACCCCCCCCATCTACACCCCCCCATCTACACCCCCCCCATCTACACCCCCCCCCCATCTACACCCCCCTCATCTACACCCCCCCCATCTACACCCCCCTCATCTACACCCCCCCCATCTACACCCCCCCATCTACACCCCCCATCTACACCGCCCCCATCTACACCCCCCCCATCTACACCCCCCCATCTATACCCCCCCATCTATACCCCCCCATCTACACCCCGCCCATCTACACCCCCCCATCTACACCTCCCCATCTACACCTCCCCATCTACACCTCCCCATCTACACCTCCCCATCTACACCTCCCCATCTACACCCCCCATCTACACCCCCCATCTACACCCCCCATCTACACCCCCCATCTACACCCCCCCATCTACACCCACCCATCTACACCCCCCCATCTAAACCCCCCCCATCTACACCCCCCCATCTACACCCCCCCATCTGCACCCCCCATCTGCACCCCCCATCTACCCCGCCCCATCTCCCTGCAGCCCCCCCATTTACACCCCCCCATTTACACCCCCCATTTACTCCCCGCCATTTACACCCCCCCATTTACTCCCCCCAATCTGCACCCCCCCATCCACGCATCCCCATCCACACCTTCCCTCTACACCTCCCCATCTACACCCCCCATCTACACCCCCCCATCTACACCCCCCCATCTACACCCCCCCATCTACACCCCCCCATCTACACCCCCCCATCTACACCCCCCCATCTACACCCCCCCATCTACACCCCCCCATCTACACCCCCCCATCTACACCAACCCCATCTACACCCCCCCGCCCATTTACACCCCCCCATTTACACCCCCCCATGTACACCCCCCCCATCTACACCCCCCCCACCTCCAGCCCCCAATCTACACCCCCCCATCTACACCCTCCCCCCATCTACACCCTCCCCCCCATCTACACCCTCCCCATCTACACCCCACCCCCCATCTACACCCCCCCATCTACACCCCCCCCCATCTACACCCCCCCCCATCTACACCCCCCATCTACACCCCCCCCATCTACACCCCCCCATCTACACCCCCCCATCTACACCCCCCATCTACACCCCCCATCTACTCCCCCCCCCATCTACACACCCCCCATCTACACCCCCCATCTACACCCCCCCATCTACACCCCCCCCATCTACACCCCCCCATCTACACCCCCCCCATCTACACCCCCCCCATCTACACCCCCCCATCTACACCCCCCCCCCATCTACACCCGCCCCATCTACACCCCCCCATCTACACCCCCCCATCTACACCCCCCCATCTACACCCCCCCATCTACACCCCCCCCATCTACACCCCCCATCTACACCCCCCCACCTACACCCCCCCACCTACACCCCCCCCATCTACACCCCCCCCATCTATACCCCCCCATCTATACCCCCCCATCTACACCCCCCCATCTACACCCCCCCCATCTACACCCCCCATCTACACCCCCCCACCTACACCCCCCCACCTACACCCCCCCCATCTACACCCCCCCCATCTATACCCCCCCATCTATACCCCCCCATCTACACCCCCCCCATCTACACCCCCCCATGTACACCCCCCCCATGTACACCCCCCCATGTACACCCCCCATGTACACCCCCCCCATGTACACCCCCCCATGTACACCCCCCCATCTACACCCACCCCATCTACACCCCCCATCTACACCCCCCCATCTACACCCCCCCCATCTACACCCCCCTATCTACACCCCCCCATCTACACCCCTCCCCATCTGCAGCCCCCCCACAGCTACACCCCCCTCATCTACACCCCCCATCTACACCCCCCATCTACACCCCCCATCTACACCCCCCCATCTACACCCCCCCATCTACACCCCCCATCCACACCCCCCATCCACACCCCCCATCTAAACCCCCCCATCTACACCCCCCCCCCATCTACACCCCCCCATCTACACCCCCCCATCTACACCACCCCCCCATCTACACCCCCCCATCTACACCCCCCCATCTACACCCCCCCATCTACACCCCCCCATCTACACCCCCCCATCTACACCCCCCCATCTACACCCCCCCATCTACACACCCCCCATCTACACACCCCCCATCTACACCCCTCCCCATCTACACCCCCCATCTACACCACCCCATCTACACCCCTCATCTACACCCCCCCATCTACACCCCCCCGTCTACACCCCCCCCCATCTACACCCCCCCCCACCTCCAGCCCCCAATCTACACCCCCCCCATCTACACCCTCCCCCCATCTACACCCTCCCCCCCCATCTACACCCTCCCCATCTACACCCCACCCCCCATCTACACCCCCCCATCTACACCCCCCCCATCTACACCCTCCCCCCCATCTACACCCTCCCCATCTACACCCCACCCCCCATCTACACCCCCCCATCTACACCCCCCCCCATCTACACCCCCCCCATCTACACCCCCCCATCTACACCCCCCCCATCTACACCCCCCTCCATCTACACCCCCCCATCTACACCCCCCCCATCTACACCCCCCCCATCTACACTCCCCATCTACACCCCCCCCATCTACACCCCCCCCATCTACACCCCCCCATCTACACCCCCCCCATCTACACCCCCCATCTACACCCCCCCCCATCTACACCACCCCCATCTACACCCCCCCCATCTACACCACCCCCATCTACTCCCCCCCCATCTACTCCCCCCCCCATCTACTCCCCCCCCATCTACTCCCCCCCCCATCTACTCCCCCCCCCCATCTACTCCCCCCCATCTACTCCCCCCCATCTACACCCCCCCATCTACACCCCCCCATCTACACCCCCCCATCTACACCCCCCCCATCTACACCCCCCCATCTACACCCCCCCATCTACACCCCCCCCATCTACACCCCCCCATCTACACCCCCCCCATCTACACCCCCCCATCTACACCCCCCCCCATCTACACCCCCCCCATCTACACCCCCCCATCTACAACCCCCCCATCTACACCCCCCCATCTACACCCCCCCCATCTACACCCCCCCCATCTACAACCCCCCCATCTACACCCCCCCATCTACACCCCCCCCATCTACACTCCCCCCATCTACACCCCCCCATCTACACTCGCCCATCTACACCCCCCCATCTACACCCCCCCATCTACACCCTCCCATCTGCACCCCCCCCATCAAACCCCCCCCATCTACACCCCCCCCATCTACACCCCCCCCCCATCTACACCCCCCCATCTACACCCCCCCATCTACACCCCCCCCATCTACACGCCCCCCATCTACACCCCCCCATCTACACCCCCCCATCTACACCCCCCATTTTCACCCTCCCCATTTACACCCCCCCCATTTGCACCCCCCCCATCTACACCCCCCATCTACACCCCCCATCTACATCCCCCATCTACACCCCCACCATCTACACCCCCGCCATCTACACCCCCCCCATCTACAACCCCCCATCTACAACCCCCCATCTACACCCCCCCATCTACACCCCCCCATCTACACCCCCCCATCTACACCCCCCCATCTACACCCCCCCCATCTACCCCCCCCATCTACACCCCCCCATCTACACCCCCCATCTACACCCCCCCATCTACACCCCCCATCTACACCCCCCCACAGCTACACCCCCCCATCTACACCCCCCATCTACAACCCCCCCACAGCTCCACCCCCCCACCTACACCCCCCCACCTACACCCCCCATCTACACCCCCCCATCTACACCACCCCCCCATCTACACCCGCCCCATCTACACCCGCCCCATCTACACCCCCCATCTACACCCCCCCCCATCTACACCCCCCCATCTACACCCCCCCATCTACACCCCCCCATCTACACCCCCCCCACCTACACCCCCCCACCTACACCCCCCCACCTACACCCCCCCACCTACACCCCCCCCATCTACACCCCCCCCATCTACACCCCCCCATCTATACCCCCCCATCTATACCCCCCCATCTACACCCCCCCATCTACACCCCCCCATGTACACCCCCCCCATGTACACCCCCCCATGTACACCCCCCCATGTACACCCCCCCATGTACACCCCCCCATGTACACCCCCCCATGTACATCCCCCCCATCTACACCCACCCCATCTACACCCCCCCATCTACACCCCCCCATCTACACCCCCCCATCTACACCCCCCCATCTACACCCCTCCCATCTACAGCCCCCCCCATCTACAGCCCCCCACAGCTACACCCCCCCCATCTACACCCCCCAGCTACACCCACCCCCATCTACACCCCCCATCTACACCCCCCATCCGCACCCCCCATCTACACCCCCCCATCTACACCACCCCCCCATCTACACCACCCCCCCATCTACACCACCCCCCATCTACACCCCCCCATCTACACCCCCCCATCTACACCCCCCCATCTACACCCCCCCCATCTACACCCCCCCATCTACACCCCCCCCACCTACACCCCCCCATCTACACCCCCCCCATCTACACACCCCCCATCTACACCCCTCCCCATCTACACCCCCCATCTACACCCCCCCATCTACACCCCTCATCTACACCCCCCCATCTACACCCCCCCATGTACACCCCCCAATCTTCACACCCCAATCTACACCGCCCAATCTGCAACCCCCCCATCCACACCCCCCCATCCACACCCCCCCATCCACACACCCCCATCTACACCCCTCCATCTACACCCCCCCATCTACACCCCCCCATCTACACCCCCCCCATCTACACACCCCTCCCCATCTACACCCCTCCCCATCTACACCCCTCCCCATGTACACCCCCCATGTACACCCCCCCATGTACATCCCCCCATGTACACCCCCCCATCTACACCCCCCCCATCTACACTCCCCCATCTACACTCCCCCATCTACACTCCCCCATCTACACTCCCCCATCTACACTCCCCCATCTACACCCCCCCATCTACACCCCCCCATCTACACCCCCCCCATCTACACCCCCCATCTACACCCCACCCCATCTACACCCCTCCCCATCTACACCCCCCCCACAGCTACACCCCCCCCATCTACACCCCCCCATCTACACCCCCCCATCTACACCCCCCATCCACACTCCCCATCTACACCCCCCCCATCTACACCCCCCCCATCTACACCCCCCCCATCTACACCCCCCCCCCATCTACACCCCCCCATCTACACCCCCCATCTACACCCCCCCATCTACACACCCCCCATCTACACCCCTCCCCATCTACACCCCCCATCTACACCCCCCCATCTACACCCCCCCCATCTACACCCCCCCATCTACACCCCCCATCTACACACCCCAATCTACACCCCCCCAACTACGCCCCCCCATCTACCCCGCCCCATCTACCCCGCCCCATCTACCCCGCCCCATCTACCCTGCCCTATCTACCCTGCCCTATCTACCCCGCCCCATCTACAGCCCCCCATCTATAGCCCCCCATCTACAGCCCCCCATGTGCACCCTCCCATCTACACCCCCCATCTACACCCCCCCCATCTACACCCCCCCCAATCTACACCCCCACCTGCACCCCCCCATCTACCCCGCCCCATCAACCTGCAGCCCCCCCATTTACACCCCCCCCATTTACACCACTCAATCTACACCCCCCAATCTGCACCCCCCAATCTGCACCCCCCAATCTGCACCCCCCAATCTGCACCCCCCATCCACGCATCCCCATCCACACCTTCCCTCTACACCTCCCCATCTACACCCCCCCATCTACACCCCCCCATCTACACCCCCCCCATCTACACCCCCCCATCTACACCCCCCCATCTACACCCCCCCATCTACACCCCCCCATCTACATCGCCCCATCTACACCCCCCCATCTATACCCCCCCATCTATACCCCCCCATCTACACCCCCCCCATCTACACCACCCCATCTACACCCCCCATCTACACCCCCCCATCTACACCCCCCCATCTACACACCCCCCATCTACACCCCTCCCCATCTACACCCCCCATCTACACCCCCCATCTACACCCCCCCATCTACACCCCCCCATCTACACCCCCCCATCTACACCCCCCATGTACACCCCCCAATCTACACCCCAAATCTACACCCCCCAATCTGCAACCCCCCATCCACACACCCCCATCCACACACCCCCATCCACACACCCCCATCCACACACCCCCATCCACACACCCCCATCCACACACCCCCATCCACACACCCCCATCTACCCCGCCCCATCTACCCCGCCCCATCTACCCCGCCCTATCTACCCCGCCCTATCTACACCCCCATCTACAGCCCCCCATCTGCACCCCCCATCTACAACCCCCATCTACACCCCCCCATCTACACCCCCCCATCTACACCCCCCCCATCTACACCCCCCCGAATCTACACCCCCATCTGCACCCCCCCATCTACCCCGCCACATCAACCTGCAGCCCCCCCATTTACACCCCCCCTATTTACACCCCCCAATCTGCACCCCCCAATCTACACCCCCCAATCTGCACCCCCCAATATGCACCCCCCAATCTGCACCCCCCCAATCTGCACCCCCCATCCACGCATCCCCATCCACACCTTCCCTCTACACCTCCCCATCTACCCCCACCCCCATCTACACTCCCCCCATCTACACCCCCCCATCTACACCCCCCCATCTACACCCCCCCCATCTACACCCCCCCCATCTACACCCCCCATCTACACCCCCCCATCTACACCCCCCCCATCTACACCCCCCATCTACACCCCCCCCATCTACACCCCCCTCATCTACACCCCCCCCATCTACACCCCCCCATCTACACCCCCCCATCTACACCCCCCCCCATCTACACCGCCCCCATCTACACCCCCCCATCTATACCCCCCATCTATACCCCCCCATCTATACCCCCCCATCTATACCCCCCCATCTATACCCCCCCATCTACACCCCCCCATCTACACCACCTCCATCTACACCACCCCCATCTACACCACACCCCCCATCTACCCCCTCCATTTACACCCCCCCATTTACACCCCCCATTTACACCCCCCCCCATTTACACCCCCCCATTTACACCCCCCCCCATTTACACCCCCCCATTTACACCTCCCCCATTTACACCCACCCCCCATCTACACCCCCCCATCTACACCCCCCCCATCTACACCCCCCCATCTACACCCCCCCCATCTACACCCCCCCCCATTTACACCCCCCCATCTACACACCCCCCATCTACACCCCACCCATCTACACCCCCCCATCTACACCCCCCCCATCTACACCCCCCCCATCCACCCCCCCCCATCTACACCCCCCATTTACACCCCCCCCATTTACACCCCCCCATTTACACCCCCCCCATTTACACCCCCCCATTTACACCCCCCCCATTTACACCCCCCCATTTACACCCCCCCCATTTACACCCCCCCCCATCTACACCCCCCATCTACACCCCCCATCTACACCTCCCACCTACACTCCCCATCTACACCCCCCATCTACACCCCCCCCCATCTACACCCCTCCCATGTACACCCCCCCCATGTACACCCCCCCCCATGTACACCCCCCCATGTACACCCCCCCATCTACACCCACCCCATCTACACTCCCCCATCTACACCCCCCCCACAGCTACACCCCCCCCATCTACACCCCCCCCCATCTACACCCCCCCCATCTACACCCCCCATCTACACCCCCCATCCACACCCCCCATCTACACCCCCCCCCATCTACACCCCCCCCATCTACACCCCCCCCATCTACACCCCCCCCATCTACACCCCCCCATCTACACCCCCCCCCATCTACACCCGCCCCATCTACACCCCCCCATCTACACCCCCCCATCTACACCCCCCCATCTACACCCCCCCATCTACACCCCCCCCATCTACACCCCCCATCTACACCCCCCCACCTACACCCCCCCACCTACACCCCCCCCATCTACACCCCCCCCATCTATACCCCCCCATCTATACCCCCCCATCTACACCCCCCCATCTACACCCCCCCCATCTACACCCCCCATCTACACCCCCCCACCTACACCCCCCCACCTACACCCCCCCCATCTACACCCCCCCCATCTATACCCCCCCATCTATACCCCCCCATCTACACCCCCCCCATCTACACCCCCCCATGTACACCCCCCCCATGTACACCCCCCCATGTACACCCCCCATGTACACCCCCCCATGTACACCCCCCCATGTACACCCCCCCATCTACACCCACCCCATCTACACCCCCCATCTACACCCCCCCATCTACACCCCCCCCATCTACACCCCCCTATCTACACCCCCCCATCTACACCCCTCCCCATCTGCAGCCCCCCACAGCTACACCCCCCTCATCTACACCCCCCATCTACACCCCCCATCTACACCCCCCATCTACACCCCCCCATCTACACCCCCCCATCTACACCCCCCATCCACACCCCCCATCCACACCCCCCATCTAAACCCCCCCATCTACACCCCCCCCCCATCTACACCCCCCCATCTACACCCCCCCATCTACACCACCCCCCCATCTACACCCCCCCATCTACACCCCCCCATCTACACCCCCCCATCTACACCCCCCCATCTACACCCCCCCATCTACACCCCCCCATCTACACCCCCCCATCTACACACCCCCCATCTACACACCCCCCATCTACACCCCTCCCCATCTACACCCCCCATCTACACCACCCCATCTACACCCCTCATCTACACCCCCCCATCTACACCCCCCCGTCTACACCCCCCCCCATCTACACCCCCCCCCACCTCCAGCCCCCAATCTACACCCCCCCCATCTACACCCTCCCCCCATCTACACCCTCCCCCCCCCATCTACACCCTCCCCATCTACACCCCACCCCCCATCTACACCCCCCCATCTACACCCCCCCCATCTACACCCTCCCCCCCATCTACACCCTCCCCATCTACACCCCACCCCCCATCTACACCCCCCCATCTACACCCCCCCCCATCTACACCCCCCCCATCTACACCCCCCCATCTACACCCCCCCCATCTACACCCCCCTCCATCTACACCCCCCCATCTACACCCCCCCCATCTACACCCCCCCCATCTACACTCCCCATCTACACCCCCCCCATCTACACCCCCCCCATCTACACCCCCCCATCTACACCCCCCCCATCTACACCCCCCATCTACACCCCCCCCCATCTACACCACCCCCATCTACACCCCCCCCATCTACACCACCCCCATCTACTCCCCCCCCATCTACTCCCCCCCCCATCTACTCCCCCCCCATCTACTCCCCCCCCATCTACTCCCCCCCCCATCTACTCCCCCCCCCCATCTACTCCCCCCCATCTACTCCCCCCCATCTACACCCCCCCATCTACACCCCCCCATCTACACCCCCCCATCTACACCCCCCCCATCTACACCCCCCCATCTACACCCCCCCATCTACACCCCCCCCATCTACACCCCCCCATCTACACCCCCCCCATCTACACCCCCCCATCTACACCCCCCCCCATCTACACCCCCCCCATCTACACCCCCCCATCTACAACCCCCCCATCTACACCCCCCCATCTACACCCCCCCCATCTACACCCCCCCCATCTACAACCCCCCCATCTACACCCCCCCATCTACACCCCCCCCATCTACACTCCCCCCATCTACACCCCCCCATCTACACTCGCCCATCTACACCCCCCCATCTACACCCCCCCATCTACACCCTCCCATCTGCACCCCCCCCATCAAACCCCCCCCATCTACACCCCCCCCATCTACACCCCCCCCCCATCTACACCCCCCCATCTACACCCCCCCATCTACACCCCCCCCATCTACACGCCCCCCATCTACACCCCCCCATCTACACCCCCCCATCTACACCCCCCATTTTCACCCTCCCCATTTACACCCCCCCCATTTGCACCCCCCCCATCTACACCCCCCATCTACACCCCCCATCTACATCCCCCATCTACACCCCCACCATCTACACCCCCGCCATCTACACCCCCCCCATCTACAACCCCCCATCTACAACCCCCCATCTACACCCCCCCATCTACACCCCCCCATCTACACCCCCCCATCTACACCCCCCCATCTACACCCCCCCCATCTACCCCCCCCATCTACCCCCCCCATCTACACCCCCCCATCTACACCCCCCATCTACACCCCCCCATCTACACCCCCCATCTACACCCCCCCACAGCTACACCCCCCCATCTACACCCCCCATCTACAACCCCCCCACAGCTCCACCCCCCCACCTACACCCCCCCACCTACACCCCCCATCTACACCCCCCCATCTACACCACCCCCCCATCTACACCCGCCCCATCTACACCCGCCCCATCTACACCCCCCATCTACACCCCCCCCCATCTACACCCCCCCATCTACACCCCCCCATCTACACCCCCCCATCTACACCCCCCCCACCTACACCCCCCCACCTACACCCCCCCACCTACACCCCCCCACCTACACCCCCCCCATCTACACCCCCCCCATCTACACCCCCCCATCTATACCCCCCCATCTATACCCCCCCATCTACACCCCCCCATCTACACCCCCCCATGTACACCCCCCCCATGTACACCCCCCCATGTACACCCCCCCATGTACACCCCCCCATGTACACCCCCCCATGTACACCCCCCCATGTACATCCCCCCCATCTACACCCACCCCATCTACACCCCCCCATCTACACCCCCCCATCTACACCCCCCCATCTACACCCCCCCATCTACACCCCTCCCATCTACAGCCCCCCCCATCTACAGCCCCCCACAGCTACACCCCCCCCATCTACACCCCCCAGCTACACCCACCCCCATCTACACCCCCCATCTACACCCCCCATCCGCACCCCCCATCTACACCCCCCCATCTACACCACCCCCCCATCTACACCACCCCCCCATCTACACCACCCCCCATCTACACCCCCCCATCTACACCCCCCCCATCTACACCCCCCCATCTACACCCCCCCCATCTACACCCCCCCATCTACACCCCCCCCACCTACACCCCCCCATCTACACCCCCCCCATCTACACACCCCCCATCTACACCCCTCCCCATCTACACCCCCCATCTACACCCCCCCATCTACACCCCTCATCTACACCCCCCCATCTACACCCCCCCATGTACACCCCCCAATCTTCACACCCCAATCTACACCGCCCAATCTGCAACCCCCCCATCCACACCCCCCCATCCACACCCCCCCATCCACACACCCCCATCTACACCCCTCCATCTACACCCCCCCATCTACACCCCCCCATCTACACCCCCCCCATCTACACACCCCTCCCCATCTACACCCCTCCCCATCTACACCCCTCCCCATGTACACCCCCCATGTACACCCCCCCATGTACATCCCCCCATGTACACCCCCCCATCTACACCCCCCCCATCTACACTCCCCCATCTACACTCCCCCATCTACACTCCCCCATCTACACTCCCCCATCTACACTCCCCCATCTACACCCCCCCATCTACACCCCCCCATCTACACCCCCCCCATCTACACCCCCCATCTACACCCCACCCCATCTACACCCCTCCCCATCTACACCCCCCCCACAGCTACACCCCCCCCATCTACACCCCCCCATCTACACCCCCCCATCTACACCCCCCATCCACACTCCCCATCTACACCCCCCCCATCTACACCCCCCCCATCTACACCCCCCCCATCTACACCCCCCCCCCATCTACACCCCCCCATCTACACCCCCCATCTACACCCCCCCATCTACACACCCCCCATCTACACCCCTCCCCATCTACACCCCCCATCTACACCCCCCCATCTACACCCCCCCCATCTACACCCCCCCATCTACACCCCCCATCTACACACCCCAATCTACACCCCCCCAACTACGCCCCCCCATCTACCCCGCCCCATCTACCCCGCCCCATCTACCCCGCCCCATCTACCCTGCCCTATCTACCCTGCCCTATCTACCCCGCCCCATCTACAGCCCCCCATCTATAGCCCCCCATCTACAGCCCCCCATGTGCACCCTCCCATCTACACCCCCCATCTACACCCCCCCCATCTACACCCCCCCCAATCTACACCCCCACCTGCACCCCCCCATCTACCCCGCCCCATCAACCTGCAGCCCCCCCATTTACACCCCCCCCATTTACACCACTCAATCTACACCCCCCAATCTGCACCCCCCAATCTGCACCCCCCAATCTGCACCCCCCAATCTGCACCCCCCATCCACGCATCCCCATCCACACCTTCCCTCTACACCTCCCCATCTACACCCCCCCATCTACACCCCCCCATCTACACCCCCCCCATCTACACCCCCCCATCTACACCCCCCCATCTACACCCCCCCATCTACACCCCCCCATCTACATCGCCCCATCTACACCCCCCCATCTATACCCCCCCATCTATACCCCCCCATCTACACCCCCCCCATCTACACCACCCCATCTACACCCCCCATCTACACCCCCCCATCTACACCCCCCCATCTACACACCCCCCATCTACACCCCTCCCCATCTACACCCCCCATCTACACCCCCCATCTACACCCCCCCATCTACACCCCCCCATCTACACCCCCCCATCTACACCCCCCATGTACACCCCCCAATCTACACCCCAAATCTACACCCCCCAATCTGCAACCCCCCATCCACACACCCCCATCCACACACCCCCATCCACACACCCCCATCCACACACCCCCATCCACACACCCCCATCCACACACCCCCATCCACACACCCCCATCTACCCCGCCCCATCTACCCCGCCCTATCTACCCCGCCCTATCTACACCCCCATCTACAGCCCCCCATCTGCACCCCCCATCTACAACCCCCATCTACACCCCCCCATCTACACCCCCCCATCTACACCCCCCCCATCTACACCCCCCCGAATCTACACCCCCATCTGCACCCCCCCATCTACCCCGCCACATCAACCTGCAGCCCCCCCATTTACACCCCCCCTATTTACACCCCCCAATCTGCACCCCCCAATCTACACCCCCCAATCTGCACCCCCCAATATGCACCCCCCAATCTGCACCCCCCCAATCTGCACCCCCCATCCACGCATCCCCATCCACACCTTCCCTCTACACCTCCCCATCTACCCCCACCCCCATCTACACTCCCCCCATCTACACCCCCCCATCTACACCCCCCCATCTACACCCCCCCCATCTACACCCCCCCCATCTACACCCCCCATCTACACCCCCCCATCTACACCCCCCCCATCTACACCCCCCATCTACACCCCCCCCATCTACACCCCCCTCATCTACACCCCCCCCATCTACACCCCCCCATCTACACCCCCCCATCTACACCCCCCCCCATCTACACCGCCCCCATCTACACCCCCCCATCTATACCCCCCATCTATACCCCCCCATCTATACCCCCCCATCTATACCCCCCCATCTATACCCCCCCATCTACACCCCCCCATCTACACCACCTCCATCTACACCACCCCCATCTACACCACACCCCCCATCTACCCCCTCCATTTACACCCCCCCATTTACACCCCCCATTTACACCCCCCCCCATTTACACCCCCCCATTTACACCCCCCCCCATTTACACCCCCCCATTTACACCTCCCCCATTTACACCCACCCCCCATCTACACCCCCCCATCTACACCCCCCCCATCTACACCCCCCCATCTACACCCCCCCCATCTACACCCCCCCCCATTTACACCCCCCCATCTACACACCCCCCATCTACACCCCACCCATCTACACCCCCCCCATCTACACCCCCCCCATCTACACCCCCCCCATCCACCCCCCCCCATCTACACCCCCCATTTACACCCCCCCCATTTACACCCCCCCATTTACACCCCCCCCCATTTACACCCCCCCATTTACACCCCCCCCATTTACACCCCCCCATTTACACCCCCCCCATTTACACCCCCCCCCATCTACACCCCCCATCTACACCCCCCATCTACACCTCCCACCTACACTCCCCATCTACACCCCCCATCTACACCCCCCCCCCCATCTACACCCCTCCCATGTACACCCCCCCCATGTACACCCCCCCCCATGTACACCCCCCCATGTACACCCCCCCATCTACACCCACCCCATCTACACTCCCCCATCTACACCCCCCCCACAGCTACACCCCCCCCATCTACACCCCCCCCCATCTACACCCCCCCCATCTACACCCCCCATCTACACCCCCCATCCACACCCCCCATCTACACCCCCCCCCATCTACACCCCCCCCATCTACACCCCCCCCATCTACACCCCCCCATCTACACCCCCCCATCTACACCCCCCCATCTACACCCCCCCATCTACACCCCCCCATCTACACCCCCCCATCTACACCCCCCCATCTACACCCCCCCATCTACACCCCCCCCCATCTACACCCCCCCCATCTACACACCCCCCACCTACACCCCTCCCCATCTACACCCCCCCATCTACACCCCCCATCTACACCCCCCATGTACACCCCCCCATGTACACCCCCCCATGTACACCCCCCCCATCTACACCCCCCAATCTACACCCCCCAATCTACACCCCCCAATCTACACCCCACAATCTACACCCCACAATCTACACCGCCCAATCTGCAACCCCCCATCCACACCCCCCATCTACACCCCCCCCATCTACACCCCCCCATCCACACACCCCCATCTACACCCCCCCATCTACACCCCCCCCATCTACACCCCCCCATCCACACACCCCCATCTACACCCCCCCATCCACACCCCCCCCATCTACACCCCCCCCATCTACACCCCCCCCATCTACACCCCCCCCATCTACACCCCCCCCATCTACACCCCCCCCATCTTCACCCCCCCCCATCTTCACCCCCCCCATCTTCACCCCTCCCCATCTACACCCCCCATCTACACCCCCCATCTACACCCCCCATCTACACCCCCCCCATCTACACCCCCCCCATCTACACCACCCCATCTACACCCCCCCATCTACACCCCCCCATCTACACCCCCCAATCTACACCCCCCAATCTACACCCCCCATCTACACCCCCCCATGTACACCCCCCAATCTACACCCCCCAATCTACACCCCACAATCTACACCCCACAATCTACACCGCCCAATCTGCAACCCCCCATCCACACCCCCCATCTACACCCCCCCCATCTACACCCCCCCATCCACACACCCCCATCTACACACCCCCATCTACACCCCCCCATCTACACCCCCCCCATCTACACCCCCCCCATCTACACCCCCCCATCTCCACCCCCCCCATCTACACCCCCCCATCTTCACCCCCCCCCATCTTCACCCCCCCCATCTTCACCCCTCCCCATCTACACCCCCCATCTACACCCCCCATCTACACCCCCCATCTACACCCCCCCATCTACACCCCCCATCTACACCCCCCCATCTACACCCCCCCATCTACACCCCCCCCATCTACACCCCCCCATCTACACCCCCCCATCTACACCCCCCCATCTACACCCCCCCATCTACACCCCCCCCATCTACACCCCCCCCATCTACACCCCCCATCTACACCCCCCCCCATCTACACCCCCCCCCCATCTACACCCCCCCCCCATCTACACCCCTCCCCATCTACACCCCTCCCCATCTACACCCCCCCCACAGCTACACCCCCCCCATCTACACCCCCCCCATCTACACCCCCCCATCTACACCCCCCCCATCTACACCCCCCCATCTACACCCCCCATCCACACTCCCCATCTACACCCCCCCCATCTACACCCCCCCATCTACACCCCCCCCATCTACACCCCCCCATCTACACCCCCCCATCTACACCCCCCCATCTACACACCCCCCCAATCTACACCCCGACCTGCACCCCCCCATCTACCCCGCCCCATCAACCTGCAGCCCCCCCATTTACACCCCCCCCATTTACACCACTCAATCTACACCCCCCAATCTGCACCCCCCAATCTGCACCCCCCAATCTGCACCCCCCATCCACGCATCCCCATCCACACCTTCCCTCTACACCTCCCCATCTACACCCCCCCCATCTACACCCCCCCCATCTACACCCCCCCCATCTACACCCCCCCCATCTACACCCCCCCCCATCTACACCCCCCCATCTACACCCCCCCATCTACACCCCCCCATCTACATCGCCCCATCTACACCCCCCATCTATACCCCCCATCTATACCCCCCATCTATACCCCCCCATCTACACCCCCCCCATCTACACCCCCCCATCTACACCCCCCATCTACACCCCCCCATCTACACCCCCCCATCTACACACCCCCATCTACACCCCTCCCCATCTACACCCCCCATCTACACCCCCCATCTACACCCCCCCATCTACACCCCCCCATCTACACCCCCCCATCTACACCCCCCCATGTACACCCCCCATGTACACCCCCCAATCTACACCCCCAATCTACACCCCCCAATCTGCAACCCCCCATCCACACACCCCCATCCACACACACCCATCCACACACCCCCATCCACACACCCCCATCCACACACCCCCATCCACACACCCCCATCCACACACCCCCATCCACACACCCCCATCCACACACCCCCATCCACACACCCCCATCCACACCCCCCCCATCCACACCCCCCCCATCCACACACCCCCATCCACACACCCCCATCCACACACCCCCATCCACACCGCCCCATCCACACCGCCCCATCTACCCCGCCCCATCTACCCCGCCCTATCTACACCCCCCCCATCTACAGCCCCCCATCTGCACCCCCCATCTGCACCCCCCATCTGCACCCCCCATCTACACCCCCCATCTACACCCCCCCATCTACACCCCCCCCATCTACACCCCCCCCCATCTACACCCCCATCTGCACCCCCCCCATCTACCCCGCCACATCAACCTGCAGCCCCCCCATTTACACCCCCCCCATTTACACCCCCCCCATTTACACCCCCCCCATTTACACCCCCCAAACTGCACCCCCCAATCTGCACCCCCCAATCTGCACCCCCCAATCTGCACCCCCCAATCTGCACCCCCCAATCTGCACCCCCCCAATCTGCACCCCCCATCCACGCATCCCCATCCACACCTTCCCTCTACACCTCCCCATCTACACCCACCCCCATCTACACTCCCCCCATCTACACCCCCCATCTACACCCCCCATCTACACCCCCCCATCTACACCCCCCCCATCTACACCCCCCCCCATCTACACCCCCCATCTACACCCCCCCATCTACACCCCACCCATCTACACCCCCCCCATCTACACCCCCCCCATCTACACCCCCCTCATCTACACCCCCCCCATCTACACCCCCCCATCTACACCCCCCCATCTACACCCCCCCATCTACACCCCCCCCCATCTACACCGCCCCCATCTACACCCCCCCATCTATACCCCCCCATCTATACCCCCCCATCTATACCCCCCCATCTATACCCCCCCATCTATACCCCCCCATCTACACCCCCCCATCTATACCCCCCCATCTATACCCCCCCCATCTACACCCCCCCATCTACACCACCTCCATCTACACCACCCCCATCTACACCACACCCCCCATCTACCCCCCCCATTTACACCCCCCATTTACACCCCCCCCCATTTACACCCCCCCATTTACACCCCCCCATTTACACCTCCCCCATTTACACCCACCCCCCATCTACACCCCCCCATCTACACCCCCCCCATCTACACCCCCCCCATCTACACCCCCCCATCTACACCCCCCCCATTTACACCCCCCCATCTACACACCCCCCCATCTACACACCCCCCATCTACACCCCACCATCCACACACCCCCCATCTACACCCCACCATCCACACCCCCCCATCTACACCCCCCATTTACACCCCCCCATTTACACCCCCCCATTTACACCCCCCCCATTTACACCCCCCCCATTTACACCCCCCCCCATTTACACCCCCCATTTACACCCCCCCATTTACACCCCCCCCCATCTACACCCCCCATCTACACCTCCCACCTACACTCCCCATCTACACCCCCCATCTACACCCCCCATCTACACCCCTCCCATGTACACCCCCCATGTACACCCCCCCCCCATGTACACCCCCCCATGTACACCCCCCCATGTACACCCCCCCATCTACACCCCCCCATCTACACCCCCCCCCATCTACACCCCCCCCCATCTACACCCCCCCCATCTACACCCCCCATCTACACCCCCCATCCACACCCCCCATCTACACCCCCCCCCATCTACACCCCCCCATCTACACCCCACCCATCTACACCCCCCCCATCTACACCCCCCCATCTACACCCCCCCATCTACACCCCCCCATCTACACCCCCCCCATCTACACCCCCCCATCTACACCCCCCCCATCTACACCCCCCCCATCTACACACCCCCCACCTACACCCCTCCCCATCTACACCCCCCCATCTACACCCCCCATCTACACCCCCCATCTACACCCCCCCATCTACACACCCCCCATCTACACCCCACCCATCTACACCCCCCCATCCACACCCCCCCATCTACACCCCCCCCATCTACACCCCCCCCCATCTACACCCCCCATCTACACCCCCCCATCTACACCCCCCCCATCTACACCCCCCCCATCTACACCCCCCCCATCTACACCCCCCCATCTACACCCCCCTCATCTACACCCCCCCCATCTACACCCCCCCATCTACACCCCCCCATCTACACCCCCCCATCTACACCCCCCCATCTACACCCCCCCCCCATCTACACCGCCCCCATCTACACCCACCCATCTATACCACCACATCTATACCCCCCCATCTATACCCCCCCATCTATACCCCCCCATCTACACCCCCCCATCTATACCCCCCCATCTATACCCCCCCCATCTACACCCCCCCATCTACACCACCTCCATCTACACCACCCCCATCTACACCACACCCCCCATCTACCCCCCCCATTTACACCCCCCCCATTTACACCCCCCCCATTTACACCCCCCATTTACACCCCCCCCCATTTACACCCCCCCATTTACACCCCCCCATTTATACCTCCCCCATTTACACCCACCCCCCATCTACACCCCCCCATCTACACCCCCCCCATCTACACCCCCCCCATCTACACCCCCCCCATCTACACCCCCCCCATCTACACCCCCCCATCTACACCCCCCCATTTACACCCCCCCATCTACACCCCACCCATCTACACCCCCCCATCCACACACCCCCATCTACACCCCCCATTTACACCCCCCCATTTACACCCCCCCCCATTTACACCCCCCCCATTTACACCCCCCCCCATTTACACCCCCCCCATTTACACCCCCCCCCATTTACACCCCCCCCATCTACACCCCCCATCTACACCTCCCACCTACACTCCCCATCTACACCCCCCATCTACACCCCCCATCTACACCCCTCCCATGTACACCCCCCATGTACACCCCCCCCCCCATGTACACCCCCCCCATGTACACCCCCCCCATGTACACCCCCCCATCTACACCCACCCCATCTACACTCCCCCATCTACACCCCCCCCACAGCTACACCCCCCCATCTACACCCCCCCCATCTACACCCCCCCCCATCTACACCCCCCCCATCTACACCCCCCCCATCTACACCCCCCATCTACACCCCCCATCCACACCCCCCATCCACACCCCCCATCTACACCCCCCATCTACACCCCCCCCCATCTACACCCCCCCCATCTACACCCCCCCCATCTACACCCCACCCATCTACACCCCCCCCCATCTACACCCCCCCATCTACACCCCCCCATCTACACCCCCCCATCTACACCCCCCCATCTACACCCCCCCATCTACACCCCCCCATCTACACCCCCCCCATCTACACCCCCCCCCATCTACACACCCCCCACCTACACCCCTCCCCATCTACACCCCCCCATCTACACCCCCCATCTACACCCCCCCATCTACACCCCCCCATCTACACACCCACCCCCATCCACACACCCCAATCTACACCCCCCCAACTACGCCCCCCCATCTACCCCGCCCCATCTACCCTGCCCTATCTACCCTGCCCTATCTACCCCGCCCCATCTACACCCCCACATCTACACCCCCACATCTACACCCCCCCATCTACAGCCCCCCATGTGCACCCCCCCATCTACACCCCCCATCTACACCCCCCCATCTACACCCCCCCAATCTACACCCCCACCTGCACCCCCCCATCTACCCCGCCCCATCAACCTGCAGCCCCCCCATTTACACCCCCCCCATTTACACCACTCAATCTACACCCCCCAATCTACACCCCCCAATCTGCACCCCCCAATCTGCACCCCCCATCCACGCATCCCCATCCACACCTTCTCTCTACACCTCCCCATCTACACCCCCCCCCCATCTACACCCCCCCCATCTACACCCCCCCATCTACACCCCCCCATCTACATCGCCCCATCTACACCCCCCATCTATACCCCCCCCATCTATATCCCCCCCATCTTCACCCCCGTCATCTACACCCCCACCCATCTACACCCACCCCCCATCTACACCCCCCCCCCATCTACACCCCCCCATCTACACCCCCCCATCTACACCCCCCCATCTACACCCCCCCCATCTACACCCCCCCATCTACACCCCCCCCCATCTTCACCCCCCCCCACAGCTACACCCCCCACCTACACCCCCCCCATCTACACCCCCCCCCATCTACACCCCTCCCCATCTACACCCCCCATCGACACCCCCCATCGACACCCCCCATCTACACCCCCCCATCTACACCCCCCCCATCTACACCCCCCCATCTACACCCCCCCATCTACACCCCCCCCATCTACACCCCCCATCTACACCCCCCCCATCTACACCCCCCCCATCTACACCCCCCCATCTCCACCCCCCCCATCTACACCACCCCCCATCTACACCCCCCCCCACAGCTACCCCCCTCATCTACACCCCCCATCTACACCCCCCCCACAGCTACACCCTCGCCATCTACACCCCCCCATCTACACCCCCCCCCACCTACACCACCCCACCTACACCCCACCACCTACACCCCCCCACCTACACCCCCCCATCTACACCCCCCCACCTACACCCCCCCATCTACACCCCCCCCATCTACACCCCCCCATCTACACCCCCCCATCTACACCCCCCATCTACACCCCCCCATCTACACCCCCCCATCTCCACCCCCCCATCTACACCACCCCCCATCTACACCCCCCCCCCACAGCTACCCCCCCCATCTACACCCCCCCATCTACACCCCCCCATCTACACCCCCCCATCTACACCCCCCCATCTACACCCCACCATCTACACCCCCCCATCTACACCCTCCATCTACCCCCCCCAACTACGCCCCCCCATCTACCCTGCCCTATCTACCCCGCCCCAACTACACCCCCCCATCTACACCCCCCCCATCTACAGCCCCCCATCTACAGCCCCCCATCTACAGCCCCCCATCTGCACCCCCCCATCTGCACCCCCCCATCTACACCTCCCCATCTACACCTCCCCATCTACACCTCCCCATCTACACCTCCCCATCTACACCTCCCCATCTACACCTCCCCATCTACACCTCCCCATCTACACCTCCCCATCTACACCTCCCCATCTACACCCCCCCATCTACACCCCCCCATCTACACCCCTCCATCTACACCCCCCCATCTACACCCCCCCATCTACACCTCCCCATCTACACCCCCCCCATCTACACCCCCCCCATCTACACCCCCCCATCTACACCCCCCCATCTACACCCCCCCCATCTACACCCCCCCATCTACACCCCCATCTGCACCCCCCATCTACCCCGCCCCATCTCCCTGCAGCCCCCCCATTTACACCCCCCCCCATTTACACCCCCCCCATTTACTCCCCCCAATCTGCACCCCCCCATCCACGCATCCCCATCCACACCTTCCCTCTACACCTCCCCATCTACACCCCCCATCTACACCCCCCATCTGCACCCCCCCCATCTACCCCCGCCCCATCAACATGCAGCCCCCCCATTTACACCCCCCCCCCATTTACACCCCCCCCCATTTCCCCCCCCCCATTTACACCCCCCAATCTGCACCCACCTATATGCACCCCCCAATCTGCACCTCCCAATCTGCACCCCCCCAATCTGCACCCCCCATCCACGCATCCCCATCCACACCTTCCCTCTACACCTCCCCATCTACACCCACCCCCATCTACACCCCCCCCCATCTACACCCCCCCATCTACACCCCCCCCCCATCTACACCCCCCCATCTACACCCCCCCATCTATACCCCCCCATCTATACCCCCCCATCTATACCCCTCCATCTATACCCCCCCATCTACACCCCGCCCATCTACACCCCGCCCATCTACACCCCCCCATCTACACCCCCCAACTACACCCCCCCAACTACACCCCCCCAACTACACCCCCCCAACTACACCCCCCCATCTACACCCCCCCCCATCTCCACCCCCCCATCTACACCCCCCCCATCTACACCCCCCCATCTACACCCCCCCATCTACACCCCCCCCATTTACACCCCCCCATTTACACCCCCCCATTTACTCCCCCCAATCTGCACCCCCCCATCCACGCATCCCCATCATCACCTTCCCTCTACACCTCCCCATCTACACCCCCCATCTACACCCCCCATCTACACCCCCCCATCTACACCCCCCCATCTACACCCCCCCATCTACACCCCCCCATCTACACCCCCCATCTACACCCCCCCCCATCTACACCCCCCCATCTACACCCCCCCCATCTACACCACCTCCCATCTACACCCCCCCCGCCCATCTACACCCCCCCCATCTACACCCCCCCCCATCTACACCCCCCCCATCTACACCCCCCCCATCTACACCCCCCCCCATGTACACCCCCCCCATGTACACCCCTCCATGTACACCCCCCCCCATGTACACCCCCCCATGTACACCCCCCCCATGTACACCCCCCATCTACACCCCCCCCATCTTCACCCCCCCCATCTTCACCCCCCCCATCTACACCCCCCCATCTACACCCCCCCATCTACACCCCCCCATCTACACCCCCCCATCTACACCCCCCATCTACACCCCCCCATCTGCACCCCCCCATCTACACCCCCCCATCTACACCCCCCCATCTACACCCCCCCCATCTACACCCCCCCATCTACACCCCCCCCATCTACACCCCCCCCCCATCTCCACCCCCCCATCTACACCCCCCCATCTACACCCCCCCATCTACACCCCCCCCATTTACACCTCCCCATTTACACCCCCCCATTTACACCCCCCCATTTACACCCCCCATTTACTCCCCCCAATCTGCACCCCCCCCATCCACACCTCCCCATCTACACCCCCCATCTACACCCCCCATCTACACCCCCCCATCTACACCCCCCCATCTACACCCCCCCCCATCTACACCCCCCCATCTACACCCCCCCCATCTACACCACCTCCCATCTACACCCCCCCCGCCCATCTACACCCCCCCATCTACACCCCCCCATCTACACCCCCCCCCATCTACACCCCCCCCATCTACACCCCCCCCATCTACACCCCCCCCCATGTACACCCCTCCATGTACACCCCCCCCATGTACACCCCCCCATGTACACCCCCCCCCATGTACACCCCCCATCTACACCCCCCCCCATCTTCACCCCCCCCCATCTTCACCCCCCCATCTACACCCCCCCATCTACACCCCCCCATCTACACCCCCCCCATCTACACCCCCCCCATCTACACCCCCCCATCTACACCCCCCCATCTACACCCCCCCATCTGCACCCCCCCATCTACACCCCCCCCATCTACACCCCTCCCCATCTACACCCCCCCCACAGCTACACCCCCCCCATCTACACCCCCATCTACACCCCCCCCATCTACACCCCCCATCCACCCCCCCCCATTTACACCCCCCCCATCTACACCCCCCCATCTACACCCCCCCATCTACACCCCCCCATCTACACCCCTCCCCATCTACACCCCTCCCCATCTACACCCCCCATCTACACCCCCCCATCTACACCCCCCCATGTACACCCCCCATGTACACCCCCCAATCTACACCCCCAATCTGCAACCCCCCATCCACACACCCCCATCCACACACCCCCATCCACACACCCCCATCCACACACCCCCATCCACACACCCCCATCCACACACCCCCATCCACACACCCCCATCCACACACCCCCATCCACACACCCCCATCCACACACCCCCATCCACACACCCCCATCCACACACCCCCATCCACACACCCCCATCCACACACCCCCATCCACACCCCCCCCATCCACACACCCCCATCCACACACCCCCATCCACACACCCCCATCCACACACCCCCATCCACACCCACCCCCATCCACACTCACCCCCATCCACACCCACCCCCATCCACACACCCCCAATCTACACCCCCCATCTACCCCGCCCCATCTACACCCCCCCATCTACACCCCCCCATCTACAGCCCCCCATCTGCACCTCCCATCTACACCCCCATCTACACCCCCCATCTACACCCCCATCTGCACCCCCATCTACCCCGCCCCATCAACCTGCAGCCCCCCCATTTACACCCCCCCCCATTTACACCCCCCCCATTTACACCCCCCAATCTGCACCCCCCAATATGCACCCCCCAATCTGCACCTCCCAATCTGCACCCCCCCAATCTGCACCCCCCATCCACGCATCCCCATCCACACCGTCCCTCTACACCTCCCCATCTACACCCACCCCCATCTACACCCCCCCCATCTACACCCCCCATCTACACCCCCCCATCTACACCGCCCCCATCTACACCCCCCCATCTACACCCCCCCATCTATACCCCCCCCATCTATACCCCCCCATCTATACCCCCCCCATCTACACCCCCCCCCATCTACCACCCCCCCCAACTACACCCCCCCCAACTACACCCCCCCCAACTACACCCCCCACATCTATACCCCCCCCATCTATACCCCCCCCATCTACACCCCCCCCATCTACACCCCCCCATCTACACCCCCCCCATCTACACCCCCCCCATCTACACCCCCCTCATCTACACCCCCCATCTACACCCCCCCATCTACACCCCCCATCTACACCGCCCCCATCTACACCGCCCCCATCTACACCCCCCCCCATCTACACCCCCCCATCTACACCTCCCCATCTACACCTCCCCATCTACACCTCCCCATCTACACCTCCCCATCTACACCCCCCATCTACACCCACCCATCTACACCCCCCCATCTACACCCCCCCCCATCTACACCCCCCCCATCTACACCCACCCATCTGCACCCCCCATCTACCCCCGCCCCATCTCCCTGCAGCCCCCCCATTTACACCCCCCCATTTACACCCCCCCATTTACTCCCCCCAATCTGCACCCCCCCATCCACGCATCCCCATCCACACCTTCCCTCTACAGCTCCCCATCTACACCCCCCATCTACACCCCCCCATCTACACCCCCCAATCTACACCCCCCCATCTACACCCCCCCATCTACACCCCCCCATCTACACCACCCCCCATCTACACCCCCCCCGCCCATCTACACCCTCCCCATCTACATCCCACCCCCCATCTACACCCCCCCATCTACACCCTCCATCTACCCCCCCCAACTACGCCCCCCCATCTACCCTGCCCTATCTACCCCGCCCCATCTACACCCCCCCATCTACACCCCCCCATCTACAGCCCCCCATCTACAGCCCCCCATCTACAGCCCCCCATCTGCACCCCCCCATCTGCACCCCCCCATCTACACCTCCCCATCTACACCTCCCCATCTACACCTCCCCATCTACACCTCCCCATCTACACCTCCCCATCTACACCTCCCCATCTACACCTCCCCATCTACACCTCCCCATCTACACCTCCCCATCTACACCCCCCCATCTACACCCCCCCATCTACACCCCTCCATCTACACCCCCCCATCTACACCCCCCCATCTACACCTCCCCATCTACACCCCCCCCCATCTACACCCCCCCCATCTACACCCCCCCATCTACACCCCCCCATCTACACCCCCCCATCTACACCCCCCCATCTACACCCCCATCTGCACCCCCCATCTACCCCGCCCCATCTCCCTGCAGCCCCCCCATTTACACCCCCCCCATTTACACCCCCCCCATTTACTCCCCCCAATCTGCACCCCCCCATCCACGCATCCCCATCCACACCTTCCCTCTACACCTCCCCATCTACACCCCCCATCTACACCCCCCATCTGCACCCCCCCATCTACCCCGCCCCATCAACATGCAGCCCCCCCATTTACACCCCCCCCCATTTACACCCCCCCCCATTTCCCCCCCCCCCATTTACACCCCCCAATCTGCACCCACCTATATGCACCCCCCAATCTGCACCTCCCAATCTGCACCCCCCCAATCTGCACCCCCCCATCCACGCATCCCCATCCACACCTTCCCTCTACACCTCCCCATCTACACCCACCCCCATCTACACCCCCCCCATCTACACCCCCCCATCTACACCCCCCCCCATCTACACCCCCCATCTACACCCCCCCATCTATACCCCCCCATCTATACCCCCCCATCTATACCCCCCCATCTATACCCCTCCCATCTATACCCCCCCCCCCCCATCTACCACCCCCGCCCATCTACACCCCGCCCATCTACACCCCCCCATCTACACCC
>NW_027309145.1:0-50362 GCF_047496885.1 Scyliorhinus torazame | reverse complement strand
CTCTCGCTCGGTCTGGCTCGCGCTCTCGCTCGGTCTGGCTCGCGCTCTCGCTCTCGCTCGGTCTGGCTCGCGCTCTCGCTCTCGCTCGGTCTGGCTCGCGCTCTCGCTCGGTCTGGCTCGCGCTCTCGCTCGGTCTGGCTCGCGCTCTCGCTCTGTCTGGCTCGCGCTCTCGCTCTGTCTGGCTCGCGCTCTCGCTCTGTCTGGCTCGCGCTCTCGCTCTGTCTGGCTCGCGCTCTCGCTCTGTCTGGCTCGCGCTCTCGCTCTGTCTGGCTCTCGCTCTCGCTCTGTCTGGCTCTCGCTCTCGCTCTGTCTGGCTCTCGCTCTCGCTCTGTCTGGCTCGCGCTCTCGCTCTCGCTCTGTCTGGCTCGCGCTCTCGCTCTCGCTCTGTCTGGCTCGCGCTCTCGCTCTCGCTCTGTCTGGCTCGCGCTCTCGCTCTCGCTCTGTCTGTCTCGCGCTCTCGCTCTCGCTCGGTCTGTCTCGCGCTCTCGCTCTCGCTCGGTCTGTCTCGCGCTCTCGCTCTCGCTCGGTCTGTCTCGCGCTCTCGCTCTCGCTCGGTCTGGCTCGCGCTCTCGCTCTCGCTCGGTCTGGCTCGCGCTCTCGCTCTCGCTCGGTCTGGCTCGCGCTCTCGCTCTCGCTCGGTCTGGCTCGCGCTCTCGCTCTCGCTCGGTCTGGCTCGCGCTCTCGCTCTCGCTCGGTCTGGCTCGCGCTCTCGCTCTCGCTCGGTCTGGCTCGCGCTCTCGCTCTCGCTCGGTCTGGCTCGCGCTCTCGCTCTCGCTCGGTCTGGCTCGCGCTCTCGCTCTCGCTCGGTCTGGCTCGCGCTCTCGCTCTCGCTCGGTCTGGCTCGCGCTCTCGCTCTCGCTCGGTCTGGCTCGCGCTCTCGCTCTCGCTCGGTCTGGCTCGCGCTCTCGCTCTCGCTCGGTCTGGCTCGCGCTCTCGCTCTCGCTCGGTCTGGCTCGCGCTCGCGCTCTCGCTCGGTCTGGCTCGCGCTCGCGCTCTCGCTCGGTCTGGCTCGCGCTCGCGCTCTCGCTCGGTCTGGCTCGCGCTCGCGCTCTCGCTCGGTCTGGCTCGCGCTCGCGCTCTCGCTCGGTCTGGCTCGCGCTCGCGCGCTCGCGCTCGGTCTGGCTCGCGCTCGCGCTCGCGCTCTCGCTCGGTCTGGCTCGCGCTCGCGCTCGCGCTCTCGCTCGGTCTGGCTCGCGCTCGCGCTCGCGCTCTCGCTCGGTCTGGCTCGCGCTCTCGCTCTCGCTCTCGCTCGGTCTGGCTCGCGCTCGCGCTCGCGCTCTCGCTCGGTCTGGCTCGCGCTCTCGCTCTCGCTCGGTCTGGCTCGCGCTCTCGCTCGGTCTGGCTCGCGCTCTCGCTCGGTCTGGCTCGCGCTCTCGCTCGGTCTGGCTCGCGCTCTCGCTCGGTCTGGCTCGCGCTCTCGCTCGGTCTGGCTCGCGCTCTCGCTCGGTCTGGCTCGCGCTCTCGCTCTCGCTCGGTCTGGCTCGCGCTCTCGCTCTCGCTCGGTCTGGCTCGCGCTCTCGCTCTCGCTCGGTCTGGCTCGCGCTCTCGCTCTCGCTCGGTCTGGCTCGCGCTCTCGCTCTCGCTCGGTCTGGCTCGCGCTCTCGCTCTCGCTCGGTCTGGCTCGCGCTCTCGCTCGGTCTGGCTCGGTCTGGCTCGCGCTCTCGCTCGGTCTGGCTCGCGCTCTCGCTCTCGCTCGGTCTGGCTCGCGCTCTCGCTCTCGCTCGGTCTGGCTCGCGCTCTCGCTCTCGCTCGGTCTGGCTCGCGCTCTCGCTCTCGCTCGGTCTGGCTCGCGCTCTCGCTCTCGCTCGGTCTGGCTCGCGCTCTCGCTCTCGCTCGGTCTGGCTCGCGCTCTCGCTCTCGCTCGGTCTGGCTCGCGCTCTCGCTCTCGCTCGGTCTGGCTCGCGCTCTCGCTCTCGCTCGGTCTGGCTCGCGCTCTCGCTCTCGCTCGGTCTGGCTCGCGCTCTCGCTCTCGCTCGGTCTGGCTCGCGCTCTCGCTCTCGCTCGGTCTGGCTCGCGCTCTCGCTCTCGCTCGGTCTGGCTCGCGCTCTCGCTCTCGCTCGGTCTGGCTCGCGCTCGCGCTCTCGCTCGGTCTGGCTCGCGCTCGCGCTCTCGCTCGGTCTGGCTCGCGCTCGCGCTCTCGCTCGGTCTGGCTCGCGCTCGCGCTCTCGCTCGGTCTGGCTCGCGCTCGCGCTCTCGCTCGGTCTGGCTCGCGCTCTCGCTCTCGCTCGGTCTGGCTCGCGCTCTCGCTCGGTCTGGCTCGCGCTCTCGCTCGGTCTGGCTCGCGCTCTCGCTCGGTCTGGCTCGCGCTCTCGCTCGGTCTGGCTCGCGCTCTCGCTCGGTCTGGCTCGCGCTCTCGCTCGGTCTGGCTCGCGCTCTCGCTCGGTCTGGCTCGCGCTCTCGCTCGGTCTGGCTCGCGCTCTCGCTCGGTCTGGCTCGCGCTCTCGCTCGGTCTGGCTCGCGCTCTCGCTCTCGCTCGGTCTGGCTCGCGCTCTCGCTCTCGCTCGGTCTGGCTCGCGCTCTCGCTCTCGCTCGGTCTGGCTCGCGCTCTCGCTCTCGCTCGGTCTGGCTCGCGCTCTCGCTCGGTCTGGCTCGGTCTGGCTCGCGCTCTCGCTCGGTCTGGCTCGCGCTCTCGCTCTGGCTCTCGCTCGGTCTGGCTCGCGCTCTCGCTCGGTCTGGCTCGCGCTCTCGCTCTGGCTCTGTCTGGCTCGCGCTCTCGCTCTCGCTCTGTCTGGCTCGCGCTCTCGCTCTCGCTCTGTCTGGCTCGCGCTCTCGCTCTCGCTCTGTCTGGCTCGCGCTCTCGCTCTCGCTCTGTCTGGCTCGCGCTCTCGCTCTCGCTCTGTCTGGCTCGCGCTCTCGCTCTCGCTCTGTCTGGCTCGCGCTCTCGCTCGGTCTGGCTCGCGCTCTCGCTCTCGCTCGGTCTGGCTCGCGCTCTCGCTCTCGCTCGGTCTGGCTCGCGCTCTCGCTCTCGCTCGGTCTGGCTCGCGCTCTCGCTCTCGCTCGGTCTGGCTCGCGCTCTCGCTCTCGCTCGGTCTGGCTCGCGCTCTCGCTCTCGCTCGGTCTGGCTCGCGCTCTCGCTCTCGCTCGGTCTGGCTCGCGCTCTCGCTCTCGCTCGGTCTGGCTCGCGCTCTCGCTCTCGCTCGGTCTGGCTCGCGCTCTCGCTCTCGCTCGGTCTGGCTCGCGCTCTCGCTCTCGCTCGGTCTGGCTCGCGCTCTCGCTCTCGCTCGGTCTGGCTCGCGCTCGCGCTCTCGCTCGGTCTGGCTCGCGCTCGCGCTCTCGCTCGGTCTGGCTCGCGCTCGCGCTCTCGCTCGGTCTGGCTCGCGCTCGCGCTCTCGCTCGGTCTGGCTCGCGCTCGCGCTCTCGCTCGGTCTGGCTCGCGCTCGCGCTCTCGCTCGGTCTGGCTCGCGCTCGCGCTCTCGCTCGGTCTGGCTCGCGCTCTCGCTCTCGCTCGGTCTGGCTCGCGCTCTCGCTCTCGCTCGGTCTGGCTCGCGCTCTCGCTCTCGCTCGGTCTGGCTCGCGCTCTCGCTCTCGCTCGGTCTGGCTCGCGCTCTCGCTCTCGCTCGGTCTGGCTCGCGCTCTCGCTCTCGCTCGGTCTGGCTCGCGCTCTCGCTCGGTCTGGCTCGCGCTCTCGCTCTCGCTCGGTCTGGCTCGCGCTCTCGCTCTCGCTCGGTCTGGCTCGCGCTCTCGCTCTCGCTCGGTCTGGCTCGCGCTCTCGCTCTCGCTCGGTCTGGCTCGCGCTCTCGCTCTCGCTCGGTCTGGCTCGCGCTCTCGCTCTCGCTCGGTCTGGCTCGCGCTCGCGCTCTCGCTCGGTCTGGCTCGCGCTCGCGCTCTCGCTCGGTCTGGCTCGCGCTCGCGCTCTCGCTCGGTCTGGCTCGCGCTCGCGCTCTCGCTCGGTCTGGCTCGCGCTCGCGCTCTCGCTCGGTCTGGCTCGCGCTCGCGCTCTCGCTCGGTCTGGCTCGCGCTCGCGCTCTCGCTCGGTCTGGCTCGCGCTCTCGCTCTCGCTCGGTCTGGCTCGCGCTCTCGCTCTCGCTCGGTCTGGCTCGCGCTCTCGCTCTCGCTCGGTCTGGCTCGCGCTCTCGCTCTCGCTCGGTCTGGCTCGCGCTCTCGCTCTCGCTCGGTCTGGCTCGCGCTCTCGCTCTCGCTCGGTCTGGCTCGCGCTCTCGCTCGGTCTGGCTCGCGCTCTCGCTCTCGCTCGGTCTGGCTCGCGCTCTCGCTCGGTCTGGCTCGCGCTCTCGCTCGGTCTGGCTCGCGCTCTCGCTCGGTCTGGCTCGCGCTCTCGCTCTCGCTCGGTCTGGCTCGCGCTCTCGCTCTCGCTCGGTCTGGCTCGCGCTCTCGCTCTCGCTCGGTCTGGCTCGCGCTCTCGCTCTCGCTCGGTCTGGCTCGCGCTCTCGCTCTCGCTCGGTCTGGCTCGCGCTCTCGCTCTCGCTCGGTCTGGCTCGCGCTCTCGCTCTCGCTCGGTCTGGCTCGCGCTCTCGCTCTCGCTCGGTCTGGCTCGCGCTCTCGCTCTCGCTCGGTCTGGCTCGCGCTCTCGCTCTCGGTCTGGCTCGCGCTCTCGCTCGGTCTGGCTCGCGCTCTCGCTCTGGCTCTCGCTCGCTCTGGCTCGCGCTCTCGCTCTGGCTCGCGCTCTCGCTCTGGCTCGCGCTCTCGCTCTGGCTCTCGCTCGGTCTGGCTCGCGCTCTCGCTCTGGCTCTCGCTCGGTCTGGCTCGCGCTCTCGCTCTGGCTCTCGCTCGGTCTGGCTCGCGCTCTCGCTCTGGCTCTCGGTCTGGCTCTGGCTCGGTCTGGCTCGCGCTCTCGCTCGCTCTGGCTCTGGCTCCGGCTCGGTCTGGCTCTGGCTCTCGCTCGCTCTGGCTCGGTCTGGCTCTGGCTCTCGCTCGCTCTGGCTCTTGCTCTCGCTCTGGCTCTCGGTCTGGCTCTCGCTCTCGCTCTGTCTGGCTCTCGCTCTGTCTGGCTCTCGCTCTCGCTCTGTCTGGCTCTCGCTCTCGCTCTGTCTGGCTCTCGCTCTGGCTCTTGCTCTCGCTCTGTCTGGCTCTCGCTCTCGCTCTGTCTGGCTCTCGCTCTCGCTCTGTCTGGCTCTCGCTCTCGCTCGGTCTGGCTCTCGCTCTCGCTCGGTCTGGCTCTCGCTCTCGCTCGGTCTGGCTCTCGCTCTCGCTCGGTCTGGCTCTCGCTCTCGCTCGGTCTGGCTCTCGCTCTCGCTCGGTCTGGCTCTGGCTCTCGCTCGCTCTGGCTCTCGCTCGGTCTGGCTCGGTCTGGCTCTGGCTCGGTCTGGCTCTGGCTCGGTCTGGCTCTGGCTCGGTCTGGCTCTGGCTCGGTCTGGCTCTGGCTCGGTCTGGCTCTGGCTCGGTCTGGCTCTGGCTCGGTCTGGCTCTGGCTCGGTCTGGCTCTGGCTCGGTCTGGCTCTGGCTCGGTCTGGCTCTGGCTCGGTCTGGCTCTGGCTCGGTCTGGCTCTCGCTCGGTCTGGCTCTGGCTCGGTCTGGCTCTCGCTCGGTCTGGCTCTCGCTCGGTCTGGCTCTCGCTCGGTCTGGCTCTCGCTCGGTCTGGCTCTGGCTCGGTCTGGCTCTCGCTCGGTCTGGCTCTCGCTCGGTCTGGCTCTGGCTCTCGCTCGGTCTGGCTCTCGCTCTCGCTCGGTCTGGCTCTCGCTCTCGCTCGGTCTGGCTCTCGCTCTCGCTCGGTCTGGCTCTCGCTCTCGCTCTGTCTGGCTCTCGCTCTCGCTCTGTCTGGCTCTCGCTCTCGCTCTCTCTGGCTCTCGCTCTCGCTCTGTCTGGCTCTCGCTCTCGCTCTGTCTGGCTCTCGCTCTCGCTCTGTCTGGCTCTCGCTCTCGCTCTGTCTGGCTCTCGCTCTCGCTCTGTCTGGCTCTCGCTCTCGCTCTGTCTGGCTCTCGCTCTCGCTCTGTCTGGCTCTCGCTCTCGCTCTGTCTGGCTCTCGCTCTCGCTCTGTCTGGCTCTCGCTCTCGCTCTGTCTGGCTCTCGCTCTCGCTCTGTCTGGCTCTCGCTCTCGCTCTGTCTGGCTCTCGCTCTCGCTCTGTCTGGCTCTCGCTCTCGCTCTGTCTGGCTCTCGCTCTCGCTCTGTCTGGCTCTCGCTCTCGCTCTGTCTGGCTCTCGCTCTCGCTCTGTCTGGCTCTCGCTCTCGCTCTGTCTGGCTCTCGCTCTCGCTCTGTCTGGCTCTCGCTCTCGCTCTGTCTGGCTCTCGCTCTCGCTCTGTCTGGCTCTCGCTCTCGCTCTGTCTGGCTCTCGCTCTCGCTCTGTCTGGCTCTCGCTCTCGCTCTGTCTGGCTCTCGCTCTCGCTCTGTCTGGCTCTCGCTCTCGCTCTGTCTGGCTCTCGCTCTCGCTCTGTCTGGCTCTCGCTCTCGCTCTGTCTGGCTCTCGCTCTCGCTCTGTCTGGCTCTCGCTCTCGCTCTGTCTGGCTCTCGCTCTCGCTCTGTCTGGCTCTCGCTCTCGCTCTCGCTCTCGCTCTGTCTGGCTCTCGCTCTCGCTCTCGCTCTCGCTCTGTCTGGCTCTCGCTCTCGCTCTCGCTCTGTCTGGCTCTCGCTCTCGCTCTCGCTCTGTCTGGCTCTCGCTCTCGCTCTCGCTCTGTCTGGCTCTCGCTCTCGCTCTCGCTCTGTCTGGCTCTCGCTCTCGCTCTCGCTCTGTCTGGCTCTCGCTCTCGCTCTCGCTCTGTCTGGCTCTCGCTCTCGCTCTCGCTCTGTCTGGCTCTCGCTCTCGCTCTCGCTCTGTCTCGCTCTCGCTCTCGCTCTCGCTCTCGCTCTGTCTGGCTCTCGCTCTCGCTCTCGCTCTGTCTGGCTCTCGCTCTCGCTCTGTCTGGCTCTCGCTCTCGCTCTGTCTGGCTCTCGCTCTCGCTCTGTCTGGCTCTCGCTCTCGCTCTGTCTGCTCTCGCTCTCGCTCTGTCTGGCTCTCGCTCTCGCTCTGTCGGCTCTGCTCTCGCTCTGTCTGGCTCTCGCTCTCGCTCTGTCTGGCTCTCGCTCTCTCGCTCTGTCTGGCTCTCGCTCTCGCTCTGTCTGGCTCTCGCTCTCGCTCTGTCTGGCTCTCGCTCTCGCTCTGTCTGGCTCTCGCTCTCGCTCTGTCTGGCTCTCGCTCTCGCTCTGTCTGGCTCTCGCTCTCGCTCTGTCTGGCTCTCGGCTCTCGCTCTCGCTCTGTCTGGCTCTCGCTCTCGCTCTCGCTCTGTCTGGCTCTCGCTCTCGCTCTCGCTCTGTCTGGCTCTCGCTCTCGCTCTCGCTCTGTCTGGCTCTCGCTCTCGCTCTGTCTGGCTCTCGCTCTCGCTCTCGCTCTGTCTGGCTCTCGCTCTCGCTCTCGCTCTGTCTGGCTCTCGCTCTCGCTCTCGCTCTGTCTGGCTCTCGCTCTCGCTCTCGCTCTGTCTGGCTCTCGCTCTCGCTCTCGCTCTGTCTGGCTCTCGCTCTCGCTCTCGCTCTGTCTGGCTCTCGCTCTCGCTCTCGCTCTCGCTCTTGTCTGGCTCTCGCTCTCAGCTCTCGCTCTGTCTGGCTCTCGCTCTCGCTCTCGCTCTGTCTGGCTCTCGCTCTCGCTCTCGCTCTGTCTGGCTCTCGCTCTCGCTCTCGCTCTGTCTGGCTCTCGCTCTCGCTCTCGCTCTGTCTGGCTCTCGCTCTCGCTCTCGCTCTGTCTGGCTCTCGCTCTCGCTCTCGCTCTGTCTGGCTCTCGCTCTCGCTCTCGCTCTGTCTGCGCTCTCGGCTCTCGCTCTCGCTCTGTCTGGCTCTCGCTCTCGCTCTCGCTCTGTCTGGCTCTCGCTCTCGCTCTCGCTCTGTCTGGCTCTCGCTCTCGCTCTCGCTCTGTCTGGCTCTCGCTCTCGCTCTCGCTCTGTCCTGGCTCTCGCTCTCGCTCTGGCTCTGTCTGGCTCTCGCTCTCGCTCTGTCTGGCTCTCGCTCTCGCTCTGTCTGGCTCTCGCTCTCGGCTCTGTCTGGCTCTCGCTCTGGCTCTGTCTGGCTCTCGCTCTGGCTCCTGTCTGGCTCTCGCTCTGGCTCTGTCTGGCTCTCGCTCTGGCTCTGTCTGGCTCTCGCTCTCGCTCTGTCTGGCTCTCGCTCTCGCTCTGTCTGGCTCTCGCTCTCGCTCTGTCTGGCTCTCGCTCTCGCTCTGTCTGGCTCTCGCTCTCGCTCTGTCTGGCTCTCGCTCTCGCTCTGTCTGGCTCTCGCTCTCGCTCTGTCTGGCTCTCGCTCTCGCTCTGTCTGGCTCTCGCTCTCGCTCTGTCTGGCTCTCGCTCTCGCTCTGTCTGGCTCTCGCTCTCGCTCTGTCTGGCTCTCGCTCTCGCTCTGTCTGGCTCTCGCTCTCGCTCTGTCTGGCTCTCGCTCTCGCTCTGTCTGGCTCTCGCTCTCGCTCTGTCTGGCTCTCGCTCTCGCTCTGTCTGGCTCTCGCTCTCGCTCTGTCTGGCTCTCGCTCTCGCTCTGTCTGGCTCTCGCTCTCGCTCTGTCTGGCTCTCGCTCTCGCTCTGTCTGGCTCTCGCTCTCGCTCTGTCTGGCTCTCGCTCTCGCTCTGTCTGGCTCTCGCTCTCGCTCTGTCTGGCTCTCGCTCTCGCTCTGTCTGGCTCTCGCTCTCGCTCTGTCTGGCTCTCGCTCTCGCTCTGTCTGGCTCTCGCTCTCGCTCTGTCTGGCTCTCGCTCTCGCTCTGTCTGGCTCTCGCTCTCGCTCTGTCTGGCTCTCGCTCTCGCTCTGTCTGGCTCTCGCTCTCGCTCTGTCTGGCTCTCGCTCTCGCTCTGTCTGGCTCTCGCTCTCGCTCTGTCTGGCTCTCGCTCTCGCTCTGTCTGGCTCTCGCTCTCGCTCTGTCTGGCTCTCGCTCTCGCTCTGTCTGGCTCTCGCTCTCGCTCTGTCTGGCTCTCGCTCTCGCTCTGTCTGGCTCTCGCTCTCGCTCTGTCTGGCTCTCGCTCTCGCTCTGTCTGGCTCTCGCTCTCGCTCTGTCTGGCTCTCGCTCTCGCTCTGTCTGGCTCTCGCTCTCGCTCTGTCTGGCTCTCGCTCTCGCTCTGTCTGGCTCTCGCTCTCGCTCTGTCTGGCTCTCGCTCTCGCTCTGTCTGGCTCTCGCTCTCGCTCTGTCTGGCTCTCGCTCTCGCTCTGTCTGGCTCTCGCTCTCGCTCTGTCTGGCTCTCGCTCTCGCTCTGTCTGGCTCTCGCTCTCTCTTTCTGGCTGTCTGTCTGGCTCTCGCTTAGTCTCTCTCTCGCAGTTCACTTCGCTCTGCCAATCTCCCACCATTGCCCTGACCACGCCTGTTCTGATTCTCCCTCTGCCTCTGTGTTTGTCCCTCTTGCTCCCTTTTTTGTGCTGAGCCCCTCCCCCTTCCTGGGACTACTCTTGCTCCCCCTGCCCAACCCAGCCAATTACTGCCTTAACACTCTACTCTCCATAGCAGCGTGATGGAAGAGGGCATCAACAGTGCCATCAAGCAACGCTTATTCTTTTAAAAAAAAGTAAAACTTTTAGAGTATCCAATTCCTTTCTTCCAATTAAGGGGCCAATTCATGTACCCTACACATCCTTTTGGGTTGTGGGGGTGAGATCCACGCAGATACGGAGAATGTGCAAACTCCACACAGCCAGTGGCCCGGGGCCGATCCCGGGTCCTCAGAGCCGCGAGGTAGCAGAGCGGCACTTACTCAGCAATAACCTGCTCACGGACACTCAATTTGGGTTTTGCCAAGATCACTTAGCTCCTGACCTCAATACAGCTTGGTTCAAACATGGACAAAAGAGCTGAATGCCAGAGATGAAGTGATAGTGACTGCCCTTGACTTGAAGGCAGCATTTGACCGAGTATGGCATCAAGGAGCCCTAGCTAAACTGGAGTCAATGGGAATCGGAGAAAACTCTCCGCTGGTTGGAGTCATACCTGGCACAAAGGAAGATGGTCGTGGTGGCTGGAGGTCAATCATCTCAGCTCCAGGTCATCACTGTCGATGTTCCTCAGTGCAGTGTCCTGGGCCGAACCATCTTCAGGTGCTTCATCAGTGACCTCCCTTCCATCATAAGGTCAGAAGTGGAGATGTTCGCAGATGACTGTACAATAGAACATAGAACAGTACAGGCCCTGTTCACCATTCGCATCTCTTCAGATAATGAAGCAGTCCATGTCCAAATGCAGCATGACCTGGAAAATATCCAGGCTTGAGCTGACAAGTGAAAGCTACATTCGCACCACACAAGTGTCGGGCAACGACCATCTCCTACAAGAGAGGATCTAACCATCGCCCCTTGACATTCAATGGCATTACCATTGTTGAATCCCCCACAATCAACATTCTGGGGGTTACCATTGATCAGAAACTCAACTGGACTAGCCATATTAATATTGTGGCAACCAGGGGAGATCAAAGGCCTATGCTGAATAACTCGCCACCTGACCCCCCTCCCCCTCCCCGCCCCAAAAGCCTGTCCATCATCTACAAGGCATGAGTTCGGGGTGTAAGGGAATACTCTCCACTTGCTTGGATGAGTGCAACTCCAACAACACTCAAGAAGCTCAACACCATCCAGGACAAAGCAGCCCGCTTGATTGCTGCTCCTTCCACAATCTTTCAAACCCTTTACCACCACCAAAGAGTGACTTCCGCGTGTACCATAACAAGATGCACTGCAGTAACTCACCAAGATTCCTTAGACAGCAACTTCCAAATCCACAACCACTACTATCTAGAAGGACGAGAGCAGCAGATTCCTGGGACCCCCGCCACCTGGAGGTTCCCCTCCAAGTCACTCATCACCCTGACTTGGAAATATATCATTGTCCCTTCACTGTTCGATGAGGCAAAATCCTGGAACTCCCTTTCTAACAGCACAGGTTCTCACTTGCCACCACCTTCTGAGGGGCAACTAAGGATGGGCAATAAATGCTGGCATAACCAGTGACATTTCCATCCCATAAATTAATTTTTAGAAAAGCACGGTGCCACCCCCGGGAGCGCTCGCGCGGCCCCTGTGCCACCCCCGGGTGCGCTCTTGCGGCCCCTGTGCCTCCCCCGGGAGCGCTCTCGTGCCCCGGCCCGCCCCTGGGAGCGCTCTCATGGCACCATGCCGCCCCCACCGGGAGCGCTCTCACGGCCCCGTGCCACCCCCGAAGCGCTCCCGTGCCACCCCCGGGAGCGCTCCCGCGGCCCCGTGCCACCCCCGGGAGCGCTCCTGCGGCCCCGTGCCGCCCCCTGGAGCGCTCTCTAGGCCCCGCGCAGCCCCCCCGGGAGCGCTGTCGTGGCCCCGTGCCACCCCCGGGAGCGCTGTCGTGGCCCCGTGCCACCCCTGAGAGCGCTCTCACGGCCCCGTGCCGCCCCCCCGGGAGCGCTCTCGCGGCCCCGTGCCACCCCCGGGAGCACTCCCGCGGCCCCGTGCCACCCCCGGGAGCACTCCTGTGGCCCCATGCCGCCACCTGGAGCGCTCTCGTGACCCCGAGCAGCCCCCCCGGGAGTGCTCTCGTGGCCCCATGCCGCCACCTGGAGCGCTCTCGTGGCCCCGCGCAGCCCCCCCCCCCCCCGGGAGCGCTCTCGTGGCCCCGTGCCGCCCCCGGGAGCGCTCTCGTGGCCCCGTGCCGCCCCCGGGAGCGCTCTCGTGGCCCCGTGCCGCCCCCGGGAGCGCTCTCGTGGCCCCGGGAGCGCTCTCGTGGCCCCGTGCCACCCCCGGGAGCGCTCTCCTGGCCCCGTGCAGCCCCCCCGGAAGCGTCTGGCGGCCCCGCGCTGCCCCCCTGGGAGCGTTCCGGTGGCCCCGCGCCGCCTACCCGGGAGCGCTCTGGCGGCCCCCGCTGCCCCCATGGAGCGCTCCGGTGGCCCCACGCCGCCCCCCCGGGAGCGCTCTCCCTGCCCCGCGCCCCCCCCCCCCCCCCCCCCCCCCCGGGAGCGCTCTCGCTGCCCCGCGCCGACCCCCCGGGAGCGCGTTCGCGGCCCCGCGCCACCCCCCCTGGAGCGCTCTCGCGGCCCCTGTGCCACCCCCGGGTGCGCTCTCGTGGCCCCGTGCCACCCCCGGGAGCGCTCCTGCGGCCCCGTGCTGCCCCCTGGAGCGCTCTCTTGGCGCTCCATTTGCCACTGATCAGCCCATCTGACCAGCCCATCTAAATCCTCCTGTAATCCAAGGCTAGCCTCACTATTTACCACCCCACCAATTTTCCTTTTTTTCAGTCAACTTCCTGATTAACTCTCCTATATTCAAGTTTAAATTATCACTAGGGCTCCAACACTGGTCCCTGCGGGACCCCACTGGACACAGGCTTCCAGTCAGAAAAACACACATCAACCATCACCCTCTGCTTCCTGCCACTCAGCAAATTCTGGATCCAATTTGCCAAATTTCTTTGTTATAAAAACTTACCATTTTCAGGTCCTGAAATTGAGCAGCTTTTCTGGCCATTTATATAAAACTGAATTTTGTTTAATGGAATATTTGCACTCCAGCAAATCAACCAGGAACTGTTTGCTTCAGATTTGATGAGTGAAATGAATATTGCTGGTTCCAAAGCTCCACCTTCCTATTGGGATTTGAGGATTGTGGCTTGTGGCACTTGATGCAGCAAAACAACACATTCATACAAAACAGTTTCTTAAAAAATATCTTTTCCACCCCACGATTTCTACTTCAGTCTCGAATATTGGCCACCTCTGCCATCTGTTGTTAATATCCTCGTCTGTTTTTTGTTACCTCCAGACTTGACCATGCCAATGGTCTCATGGCTGGCTTTACCTCCTTCCACTTGCATAAGCTTCAACTTATGTATCAACTTCACTCTGTCCTAGCATGTGCTATTCTCCCATCATCCTTGTGTGTTCCTAGCCCATTTGGCTCCTAGCCCAGCAATGCCTTGGTTTTAAGCTTTTCTTGTGTCCGATCCCTCCATGGTCTTGCCCCTGCCTGTTTCGATAGCCTCCGCTGGAACCAGAACATCTCGGAACTCAGCATTTCTCCACATGTGGTCTCTTGCCCATCCCAAATTTCCATCGCCCCACAGTTGGTAACAGTGCCTTCAGCTGTCTCAGCCCTGAAATCAAGGAATCCCTCGCTAAACCAATCCCCCCCTCTCCTTTCAGATGCTCCTTAAAACCTATCTCTTTGACCAATCCTTTAATTACCTATCCTAATAGCTTCTTATGTGACTTGGTGCCAGATGTTGTTGGGTTATGTTTCTGTAAAACTCCTTGGGATATTTTTGGAGGTGCTTTATAAATGAGAGTAGTTGAAGCCAATAAACCTACCTGCTGTATAGTACTGAGCACCCAACCTACTGACATAAATGTGGTTAGAAATGTTCACAGCACTTCCGGTTGCGGCAATGCGGAGCTAAGCCGCACATTTCGGCAGCTCCTGCTATCACGGACTTTTGGGCTCACCAGAGGAGCCCCAATGGAAATTTTTTGATTGAATCCCGTGTGGGAAGGTGAAGTAAGGTCCCCCTTGCGTTGTATGTCAGGGATTAGCGGTGGAGCGTCGGAGAAAAAGGCATTGGAGCAGCGGCAAAAATGAGAGTGAAAAAACAAGATGGCGGAGGGCGGAGATCGAGCAGCATGGGGGCCGGACCAGCTGGAATTCCTCGGGCGCTGTGTGGAGGAGCTTAAAAAGGAGGTGCTGGCGCCAATGCTGTTAGCGATCGAGGGGCTGAAGGAGACCCAGAAGGCACAGGCGGTGGAGCTCCGTGAGGTGAGGGATAAAAATAATGAGAACGAGGACGAGATTCTGGGCCTGGCGGTAAGGATGGAGGCGCACGAGGCGGTGCACAGGAGGTGGGCCGAGAGACTCGAGGTCCTGGAGAACAGGTCGAGGAGGAAGAATCTCCGGATTCTGGGTCTCCCCGAAGGAGTGGAGGGAGCTGATGCCGGGGCGTACGTGAGCACGATGCTCCATTCGCTGATGCGTGCAGAGGTCTCTCCGAGCCCCCTGGAGCTGGAAGGAACTCACCGGGTCCTGGCGAGGAGACCCAGGGCTGATGAGCCGTCAAGGGCGATAGTGGGAAGGTTCCATCGCTTCGCGGACAAAGAAAGTGTCCTGAGATGGGCCAAGAAAGTGCGGAGCAGTAGATGGGAGAATGCGGTGATCCGAGTCTACCAGGACTGGAGCGCGGAGGTGGCAAAGAGAGCTGGCTTCAACCGGGCCAAGGCGGTGCTGCAGAAAAAAAGAGTCTAGTTCGGAATGCTGCAGCCTGCGTGACTGAGGCTTGGACCTTTATCCAAACGGAAAAATTGGACTCTAACTGAGGGGCTGTGGTTGTGGGGGGGGATGTCGACTGTTTACGGGGTTGTAAATATGGGTAAAGAATGTTTCATGGGTGGGGCGATGGAGGGGGATGTGGGAAGAGTTCTTGTTTAAATTTTTTTTTCTGTTGTCGAGATAGTGGGAAATGTGGGCGTCGGTGCTGGAGGGAGGTGAGACTCTGGGATGGGGGAACTGGGATAAGGCCGCAGCAGGAGCTGCGCCACGGGGCGGGGCTGGCTCAGGAAAGCGTGGGCTTTTTCCCACGCTGGGGGGGGGGGGGGGATGGAGGAAGGTAAGGAGGAGGAGAGACTCCCACACGGTGGAGATCAACAGGAAGGCGGAGGAAGCTGGGGTCAGCTGACTCCCGGAAAGTAGTATGGGGGGAGCAAAAGAAACTAGATGCGGATCTGGGGGGGGGGGGGGGGACGACAATAGGGTTGCTGCTGCACTGGCCGAGGGGGAACTGAAAATGGAAGAGGTGGTCGGGGCGGTGGTTCGCCGTCGGGGGGGACTGGAGGGTGCGAGAGGCGCGGGCACGGGACTGGCCTAAGACAGGAGATGGCTAGTTGGGGGGGGGGGGGGGGGGTAGCCCCCCAATTCGGCTGATCACGTGGAATGTGAGAGGCCTAAACGGGCCGGTTAAGAGGGCCCGAGTGTTCGCGCACCGAAAGGGACTGAAGGCAGACGTGGTCATGCTTCAGGAGACACATCTGAAGGTGGCAGATCAGATCAGGTTAAGGAAGGGATGGGTAGGACAGGTGTTCCATTCGGGGCTGGATGCGAAGAATAGAGGGGTGGCAATACTGGTGGGGAAGCGGGTGTCGTTTGAGGCCAAGAACATAGAAGCGGACAATGGAGGCCGATACGTGATGGTGAGCGGTAGGTTGCAGGGCATGGAGGTGGTATTGGTAAATGTATACGCCCCGAACTGGCACGATGCTGGATTCATGAAACGGATGTTGGGGCGTATTCCAGACTTGGAGGTAGGGAGCTTGATAATGGGTGGGGATTTCAACACTGTGTTGGACCCCGCATTAGATCGTTCCAGATCTAGGTCGGGGAAGAGGCCGGCGGGGGCCAAGGTGCTCGGGGGGTTTATGGATCAGATGGGGGAGTAGATCCATGGAGATCTGCCAGGCCTTTGGCCAGAGAATTTTCTTTTTTCTCCCATGTACATAAGGCCTACACCCGGATAGATTTTTTTTGTTTTGGGCAGGGCATTGATCCCGAAAGTGGAGGGAACGGAGTATTCGGCCATAGCCATTTCAGACCACACCCCGCATTGGGTGGAGCTAGAGCTGGGGGAGGAGAGGGACCAACGCCCGTTGTGGAGGTTGGATGTGGGACTGCTGGCAGACGAGGAAGTGTGCGGGAGGGTGCGGGGTGCATCGAAAGGTATCTGGAGGCCAACGACAACGGGGAGGTGCAGGTGGGAGTAGTATGGGAGGCGCTGATGGCAGTGGTCAGGGGAGAGTTAACCTCCATCAGGGCTCATGGGATGAAGAGAGAGGGCAGGGAAAGGGAGAGGTTAGTGGGGGAGATTTTAAGGGTGGACAGGAGATATGCAGAGGCTCCTGATGAGGGACTACTCCGGGAGAAACAAAGTCTCCAGACGGAGTTCGACCTGTTGACCACAGGGAAGGCAGAGGCACAGTGGAGGAAGGCACAGGGGGCGATATATGAATATGGGGAAAAGGCGAGTCGGATGCTGGCACATCAGCTCCGTAAGAGGATGGCAGCGAGGGAAATAGGTGGAGTCAAGGATGGCAGGGGAACTACTGTGCGGAGTGCGGTAAAAGTGAATGAGGCATTCCAGGTCTTTTACGAGGAGCTGTATAGGTCCCAGCCCCCAGGGGGAAAAGAAGGGATGCGACAATTCTTGGACCAACTGAGGTTCCCGAGGGTGGAGGAGCAGGAGGTGACTGGTTTGGGGGCGCCCATTGGGGTGGAGGAGCTGGTTAAAGGACTGGGGAGCATGCAGGCGGGGAAGGCCCCGGGGCCGGATGGGTTCCCAGTGGAGGTTTATAGGAAGTATGTAGACCTGTTAGCCCCGTTGCTGGTAAGGACCTTCAATGAAGCAAGGGAGGGGGGGGGGGGGCTCTGCCCCCGACAATGTCGGAGGCGACAATCTCTTTGACCTTGAAGCGGGATAAAGACCCACTGCAATGCGGGTCGTATAGACCGATCTCGCTCCTCAACGTAGATGCTAAGTTGCTGGCAAAAATATTGGCTACGAGGATTGAGGACTGTGTCCCGGGGGTGATTCACGAGGACCAGACGGGATTCGTAAAGGGTAGGCAGCTAAATACCAATGTGCGAAGGCTCCTAAATGTGATAATGATGCCAGCGGTGGAGGGAGAGGCAGAGATTGTGGCAGCCATGGACGCGGAGAAGGCCTTTGAGTGAGTAGAGTGGGAGTATCTCTGGGAAGTGTTGAGGAGGTTTGGGTTCGGGGGAGGGTTTATTAGTTGGGTTAAGCTCCTGTACAGAGCCCCGGTGGCGAGTGTGGTCACGAACTGGCGGAGGTTGGAGTGTTTCCGGCTGTATCGAGGGACGAGGCAGGGGTGCCCCCTGTCCCCTCTGCTGTTTGCATTACCAATTGAACCTTTGGCCATGGCATTAATGGTGTCGGGGAAATGGAAGGGGGTGGTCCGAGGGGGAGAGGACCATAGAGTGTCGCTGTACGCAGACGACTTGTTGCTGTATGTGGCGGATCCAATAGAGGGGATGGTTGAGCTCATGCAGATCCTAAGGGAGTTTGGAGACTTCTCGGGCTATAAGCTCAATGTGGGAAAGAGTGAGCTCTTTGTGGTGCAGCCGGGGGATCGGGGAAGAGGGATAGACGACCTACCGTTGAGGAGTGCGGAAAGGAGCTTTCGATACTTGGGGATTCAGGTAGTTTGGAGCTGGGGGGCACTGCACAAACTTAATTTGACGCGGCTGGTGGAACAGATGGAGGAGGACTTTAAAAGGTGGGACATGGTGCCACTCTCGCTGGCGGGCAGGGTACAGTCGATCAAAATGGTGGTTCTCCCGAGGTTTCTTTTTGTACTCCAATGCCTCCCAATTGTGATTACCAAGGCTTTTTTTAAGAGGGTAAGCAGGAACATTATGGGATTTGTGTGGGCGAGCAAGACCCCAAGAGTAAGGAGGGAGTTCCTGGAGCGTAGCAGAGATAGAGGAGGGTTGGCGTTGCTGAATCTGGGTGGCTACTACTGAAATTAAATGAAATGAATCGCTTATTGTCACAAGTGGCAGCCAACGTGGCGATGATCTGTAAGTGGGTGATGGAGGGAGAGGGGGCGGCGTGGAAGAGGTTGGAGATGGCGTCCTGCAAAGGAACGAGCCTGGGGGCGCTGGTGACGGCACTGCTACCGCTCTCGCCGACAAGGTACACCACGAGCCCGGTGGTGGCGGCAAAGTTAAAGATCTGGGGGCAGTGGAGACGACATAGGGGAGCGATGGGAGCCTTGGTGTGGTCCCCGATCAGGGATAACCATCGGTTTGTCCCAGGAAGGATGGACGGGGGGTTTCAGAGCTGGCACCGGGCAGGGATTAGAAGAATGGGGGACCTGTTCATCAACGGGACGTTTGCGAGCTTAGGGGCGCTGGAGGAGAAATTTGGACTACCTCCGGGAAATGCTTTCAAGTATATGCAAGTGAGGGCGTTTGTGAGGCGGCAGGTGAGGGAATTCCCGCTGCTCCAGGCACAGGGGATTCAAGACAGGGTGATTTTGGGGGTATGGGTCGAGGAGGGCAAGGTGTCGGCGATATACCAGGAGATGAAAGAAGAGGGGGAGGCTTTGGTAGAGGAGCTAAAAGGTAAATGGGAAGAGGAGCTGGGGGAGGAGATTGAGGAGGGGCTGTGGGCTGATGCCCTAAGTAGGGTTAATTAGAACATAGAACATTACAGCGCAGTAAAGGCCCTAAGGCCCTCGATGTGCCGACCTGTGAAACCACTCTCAAGCCCATCCACACTGTTCCCTTATTGTCCATATGTCTATCCAATGACCATTTGAATGTCCTTAGTGTTGGCGAGTCCACTACTGTTGCAGGCAGGGCATTCCACGCCCTTACTATTCTCTGAGTAAAGAACCTACCTCTGACATCTGTCATATCTATCTCCCCTCAATTTAAAGGTATGTCCCCTCGTGCTAGACATCACCATCCGAGGAAAAAGGCTCTCAATGTCCACCCTATCCAATCCTCTGATCATCTTGTATGCCTCAATTAAGTCACCTCTTAACCTTCTCTCTAACGAAAACAGCCTCAAGTCCCTCCTAAGATCTTCCCTCCATACCAGGCAACATTCTGGTAAATCTCCTCTGCACCCTTTCCAATGCTTCCACATCCTTCCTATAATGCGGCGACCAGAATTGCACGCAATACTCCAAATGCGGCCGCACCAGAGTGTTGTATAGCTGCAACATGACCTCATGGCTCCTAAACTCAATCCCTCGACCAATAAAAGCTAGCACACCGTACGCCTTTCCTAACAACCCTCTCAATCTGGGTGGCAACTTTCAAGGATCTATGTAGATGGACACCGAGATCTCTCTGCTCATCCACACTGCCAAGAATCTTACCATTCGCCCAGTACTCAGTCTTCCTGTTATTCCTTCCAAAATGAATCACCTCACACTTTGCCCCATTAAACTCCATTTGCCACCTCTCAGCCCAGCGCTGCAGCTTATCTATGTCCCACTGTAACTTGTAACATCCTTCCGCACTGTCCACAACTCCACCGACTTAGTGTCATCTGCAAATTTACTCACCCATCCTTCTACATCTTCCTCCAGGTCATTTATAAAAATGACAAACAGCAGTGGCCCCAAAACAGATCCTTGTGGTACACCACTAGTAACTGGACTCCAGTCTGAACATTTCCCATCAACCACCACCCTTTGTCGTCTTCCAGCTAGCCAATTTCTGATCCAAACTGCTAAATCACCCTGAATCCCATGCCTCCGTATTTTCTGCAGTAGCCTACCATGGGGAACCTTATCAAACACTTTACTGAAATTCATATACACCACATCAACTGCTTTACCCTCATCCACCTGTTTGGTCACCTTCTCAAAAAACACTATAAGGTTTGTGAGGCACGACCTACCCTTCACAAAACCGTGTTGACTATCTTTAATCAAATTATTCCTTTCCAGATGATTTTACATCCCATCTCTTACAAACCTTGCCAAGATTTTTCCCACAACAGAAGAAAGGCTCACTGGTCTATAGTTACCGGGGTTATCTCTACTCTTCCTCGTGTGCCAGGCTTAGCCTGATACAGTTTAAGGTAGTTCACAGCGCATATGACGGGGGCGAGGCTGAGTAGGTTCTTTGGGGCGGAGGACTGTTGTGGGAGGTGCTCAGGAAGTCCGGCAAACCATGTCCATATGTTCTGGTCATGCCCGGCACTGGAGGAGTTCTGGAGGGGAGTTGCGGGAATAGTATCTAAGGTGTTGAAAGTCCGGGTCAAGCCAAGCTGGGGGCTAGCACTATTTGGAGTAGTGGACGAGCCAGGAGTGCAGGAGGCGAAAGAGGCCGGCATTCTGGCCTTTGTATCCCTAGTAGCCCGGCGTAGGATCTTGTTAATGTGGAAAGAGGCGAAGCCCCCCAGCGTGGAGGCCTGGATAAATGATATGGCAGGGTTTATCAAGTTGGAGAGGATAAAGTTTGCCTTGAGGGGGTCTGCGCAGGGGTTCTACAGGCGGTGGCAACCGTTCCTAGACTATCCCGCGGAGCGTTAGAGGAAGGTCGGACAGCAGCAGCAGCAACCCAGGGGGGAAGGGGGGCCTTTCTGGGGGGCATTTGAGCAAGAAAACACATGAATGATCCGGGAAACTGATTATGTACGGGAGGAATCCAATGTACAAAGCTTTGTATCATATTGACTAGCCATGTTCATGTCTTGCTATGCAAGCTTTCTTTCGTTTGTGTTACGGGGGTGGGGGGGGGGGGGGGCGGGGGGTTGTTTTGTATGGTTGAAAATTCTGTTACAAATTCTTAATAAATATATTAAAAAAAAAAGAAATGTTCACAGCACAGACTGTTATTCAGACTGTGATTCCTTCCACAAATTCACACTATTCCCCAAAGGAAGGATGTGAAAATCCATAACCAGAACCACCTCAGTGTCAATTTAACCATGTGCCTCAAACATGTGTTTGTTTGTAGTAAGAAGCCTTACAACACCAGGTTAAAGTCCAACAGGTTTGTTTCAAACACTAGTTTCGGAGCGCTGCTCCTTCCTCAGGTGAGGAACGAGCAGTGCTCCGAAAGCTAATGTTTGAAACAAACCTGTTGGACTGTAACCTGGTGTTGTAAGACCTCTTACTGTGCTCACCCCAGTCCAACGCCGGCATCTCCACATCATGTGTTTCTTCAACTGAGCTATTGATTAAGCTCCTTTCATGATTGAGAACCGTGTTGCGACCAGGGGGTGTGAATCTGATTGGAACTTGAAAATCAAAGAATGAAGCAAACTGAGGAGTATTACGTACAGTCCTGGTCACCTCATTATAGGAAGGACGTGGAAGCTTTGGAACGGGTGCAGAGGAGATTTACCAGGATGTTGCCTGGTATGGAGGTAAAATCTTATGAGGAAAGGCTGATGGACTTGAGGTTGTTTTCGTTAGAGAGAAGAAGGTTAAGAGGAGACTTAATAGAGGCATACAAAATGATCAGGGGGTTAGATAGGGTGGACAGTGAGAGCCTTCTCCCGTGAATGAAATGGCTAGCACGAGGGGACATAGCCTTAAACTGAGGGGTAATAGATATAGGACAGAGGTCAGAGGTAGGTTCTTTACGCAAAGAGTGGTGAGGCCGTGGAATGCCCTACCTGCAACAGTAGTGAACTCGCCAACATTGAGGGCATTTAAAAGTTTATTGGATAAGCATATGGATGATAATGGCATAGTGTAGGTTAGATGGCTTTTGTTTTTTGACTTCCCATGTTGGTGCAACATCGTGGGCCGAAGGGCCTGTACTGCACTGTATCGTTCTATATGAGGACTGACTCTTGATGGGCTGCGGCAACTCTACCAACTGGTGTAATTTGGTCTCACTCCCAGGGGTGGTGCTAGAGTTTCATTTCTACTGATCCTGAGTCAGCCTCATGATATAAATCCACCCTGGTTTCTAGCCAGGAAGACCTCTACTTCTATTTGGCTCTCCAGCCACCTGGATAAAACCCAATTTAATATTTAACTTAACTGTCAGGTGTTAGATTTTGATGGTCAGAATAAGGAGGCTTCCTACGCCTTGAAAAACTAAAATTCTAAGTAGGGTAGAAATGCAACGGATTCACCAAACACTGAAAGGAGTGATAGTTAACACAAGTGCAAGCAAAGCACTGGGGTTCATTTACAATGGAATATTATCCGCTGTAGCTCAGTTGATAATACTGGCCCCCCTCAATCAGAAGGTTGTGAGTTCAGGTCTCCATGACATGAGCTCGCTAAATGTAAGTTGTTATCAAATGTGACCAAAGAGGCAAAAAAAAGCCACGTCCGCCTTCAAGCTCCTCTTTTTCTCTCTCTCTCTCCCTCCCCCTCTCTCCCCCCTGGCCCGTGCCCACCAAATCAGGTTTTAGAACCAACTGTACAACAATGCCACGTTGTGAAGTTTTGCATTCCATTTGGCTATTACAAGTCATGCATTTTGGGGGGGCTGGCATCAATCTTCCTTCTAATTTTCCTTTGTGTTTATTTAACTGCAAGGTACTTTTTGCGTGGTGCTGGCCGCGCAACTTAGATTTTTTTTTTGCTGGGAGATGTTGCACATAGTTTGCTGTCTTGGAATTAGAAGGAATGTTTGAAATGTCCACTGTAGATGGGTGTTAATGGCAGTACTATGTGTCACTGTTGGTTTTTTAATAGTACACTTTTTTTTCTCTCTTCTGCCCCTACTCCACAGGGAACCCCTGTGTTTGTGCACGCTGGACCTTTTGCGAATATTGCACATGGCAATTCTTCGGTTCTAGCTGACAAATTGGCACTGAAGCTTGTTGGCAAGAATGGGTTTGTGGGTAAGTAGACTGCTGTATCAGGATCTGTAGGGACATGAATGGATTAGGTGAGTGGGCAAAAGTGTGGTAGATAAAAGTTCAACATGGGAAAGTGTACGGTCATCCACTTTGGACCACCAAAGATGGATCCAGATTATTCTCTAAAAACTGCAGTAGAGCAGGAGGCTTTAGGGCTGCAAGTACATAAATCGCTGAAATCTAGTGGGGTAAGTACAAAAAATAATACTGTAATGAAGCGTTCGCTTTCATCTCAAGAGCGCTGCGATACAAAAGGATAGAAATGATGCTGTAGTTACATCAAACTCTCATTACATCACATCTGGAGTTGGCTTCCAGTCTCAGTATCACACCTCTGGAAGAATTTACTGACCTTGCTGAGGGTGCAGCGCAAATTCACTGGAATTATAGCACGGCTAAAAGGGTTATGTTATGAGGGTAGGTGGCATAGACTACACTTGTATTCCTTTGAGTATAGCATTAAGAGTTCATCTAAGATGATCAAACTCTTTGATAGTTTCTTTCCATCTGCCCCATTTCCTCGGGTGGGCAAGTTTGGAACAAGGTGGTATAATAACCGCAGAATTAGAGCTAGGCTGTTCAGGACTGATGTGAGGAAACATTTTTTCACACAAAGGGTAGTGGAAATCCAGAACTCTCAAAGGTAAAGGGGATGATGGAATCAAGGCAGATGGAGCTCAGATCAAGATTAGTTCTGCTCTAGTTTCCCCCCCCTAAACCACCTTCTAAAGGAAAATTAGTGATGGGCAACAAATACTAGTCTTGCTAGCAATGCCCACACCCTGCGACTGAAGAAATAAAAATAATATATATTTTTGTGTTCATTGTGTAAAAAGTATTACTGGACGCTGGAGAAAACCTGCCTGCTCTTCTTTCAATAATGCCATTGGATCTTTTGCATCCACCTTTGAGAGCAGAGTTTAGTGTCTCTTCCAAAAGATGGATTTATGTCCTCATTCACTCCTTTTAGAGTATTTATTTTAATTCATTCGTGGGACGAAGCAAGGCCAGTATTTATTGTCCATCCCTAATGTGCTCCTTGCACATGGCTTACCTTTATTGCAAGAGGAATCAAACATAGAAGTGAGGATGTTATACTTCAGTTATACAGGGTATTGGTGAGACCACAACTTAAATATTGTGTGCAAGTTTTGGTCTCCTTATTTAAGAAATGATGTAAATACATTGGATGCAGTCCAGAGGGGGTTAACTAGATTGATACTTTGACTGAGTGTGTTGTCTTATTAGGAAAGTTTTGATAGATGGTGTTTGTTACCACTTAAAACAAGTGGAGGCAGGTGGGGTGTGGTAATGAAGGTGACTTGATAGACGTATGTAAGATCCTGAACGATCTTGACGAGGTGAACATGGAAAGGATGTTTACCTCTTGATTTGATTTATTGTCACATGTACCGAAGTACAGTGAAAAGTATTTTTCTGCGGCTGAGGAATGTACACAGTACATACATAGTAGACCCAGGAATAATCAACAGGGAACATTGACAAATGGTACACCGACAAAACAGTGATTGGTTACAGTGCGGAACAAGGGGCCAAACAAAGCAAATACATGAGCAAGAGCAGCATAGGGCGTCGTGAATAGTGTTCTTACAGGGAACAGATCAGTCCGAGGGGGAGTCGTTGAGGAGTCTTGTAGCTGTGGGGAAGAAGCTGTTCCTATGTCTGGATGTGCGAGTCTTCAAACTTCTGTACCTTCTGCCTGATGGAAGGGTCTGGAAGAAGGGTGGGAGGGGTCTCTGATAATGCTGTCTGCCTTCCTGAGGCAGCGAGAGGTGTAGACAGAATCAATGTGGGGGTGGCAAGTTTGTGTGATATGTTGGGCTGAGTTCACCACAGTCTGCAGTTTCTTGCGATCTTGGACTGAGCAGTTGCCATACCAGGCTGTGATGCAGCCAAATAGGATGCTCTCTATCCCACATCTGTAGAAGTTTGTGAGAGTCGATGCAGACATGCCAAATTTCTTTAGCTTCTGCAGGAAGTAGAGACATTGTTGGACTTTCTTGACTGTTGCATCAACGTGAGTGGACCAGGACAGACTGTTGGTGATGGTGACCCGCAGGAACCTAAAGCTATCGACCATCTCCACTTCCGTTGATGCAGACGGGAAGTCGATAGTCAGTTCCTTGGTCTCTCCAACATTTTAGAGAGAGGTTGTTTTCGGTACACCATTCAACCAAGTGATTTATCTCCCTCCTGTAGTCTGATTCGTCGTTGTTTGAGATGCGGCCCACATCAATCGTATCATCCGCAATCTTAAGAGTTGGAGTTAAATGTTGCCACACAGTCATGGGTGTATAGGGAGTACAATAGAGGACTGAGCACACATCCTTGCGGGGCTCCGGTGTTGAGGACTATTGTGGAGGAGGTGCTGTTGCCTATCCTGACAGATTGCGGTCTGTTGGTGAGGAAGTCGAGGATCCAGCTGCACAGGGGGAGGTCAAGTCCAAGATTGTGGAGTTTGGTTATTAGTCTTGTTGGGATAATGATGTTGAAGGTGGAGCTGTAATCTATGAACAGCAGTCTTACATAGGTGTCCTTGTTGTTGAGGTGTTCGAGTGTTGATTGCAGAGCCAGTGACTTAGCGTCTGCTGTGGACCGGTTGCGGTGATAGGAAAACTGTAGTGCATCGAGACTGTCTGGGAGGCTGGCAGTGATCAGTCTCATGACTAGCCGCTTGAAGCATTTCATGATAACAGACGTTGGGGCCTCCGGTCGGTAGTCGTTGAGACAGGCTACCTTGTTCTTCTTTGTTACTGGTATTATGGCGGCCTTCTTGAAGGAGGTGGGGACCTCAAAGCAGAGGAGTGAGGTGGTGAAGATATCTGCGCAGGCTGAGTGCTCGCCCAGGGACTCCGCCAGGGCCCGTTGCTTTCCGCGGATTCACTTTCAAGAAGTCAGCTCTTACCTCTGAGGCTGTAATAGTGGGTATGGGTATGTCCAGGGCTGTTGGGGTGGGTAGCGCTGATACATTGGCTGACTGCTCAAAGCGGGCATAGAACTTGTTCAGATCATCGGGTAGGGATGCTCCAGCCCCAGATATTATAGCCTGTGATCTTGTGTAGTCTGCGAAAGTCATAGTGGTTTAGTGTCGTTGGCCTGGGACTCTAGTTTGATGCGGTTCTGTCCTTTTGCATCCCTGATGGCTTTCCGTACAGGTATATAGACCAGGGTCGTCAGACTTGAACGCCTCCGTCCGGAACTTTAGCAGGGAGTGAATCTTTTTGTTGAGTCAGGGTTTCCGATTGGGGAATACCTGTATTGTTTGCTTCGGTACACAGTCCTTGGCACACTTACTGATGACGTCTGTGACGGTGGTTGCGTGCTCGTCCAAGTTAGCTGCTGCGGCCTTGAATATGGACCAATCCACAGTCTCCAAGCAGTCGCGGAGGATGTCCTCAGATTCCTCGGACCAGCACTGTACGGTTTTCTTGACTGGCTCAGCACGCTTGAGTTGCTGTTTGTAAGCTGGATGGAGCGGTAGGCTCCTTTGATGCTCGTGCAGCAGTGGTCCAGGGTGTTTGCACCTCTGGTGGAGCAGGAAATATGTTGATGGAGTTTGGGTTGAACCTTCCTGAGATTGCCCTGGTTGAATTGTGGGTGAATTGGGGCACTATTTTAAAATTAGGGGTTGCCCTTTCAAGACAGAGGGTGAGAAAGCTTTTCGGAGGGTTGGGCAAGTATGGAACATTCTGCCTCAGAGGTGTATATCGTAACTTGTGGGTTGATTCAGAAGATGTGGGCAGGGGTCTCAATGAGTACTTTGTCTCTATCTTCACTGAGGAGAGGAATGATTCCGACATTCTAGTTAAAGAGGAGGAGTATGAAATATTCGATACAATGAGCATAGTGAGAGAGGCAGTACTAGAGGGCCTGGCATCCTTGAAGGTGGATAAATAACCAGGACCAGATGGATTGTATCCCTGGCTGTTATAGGAAATCAGCGAGGAAAGATTTTCTGAGGAACATTTTTCAATCCTCACTAGATACAGGTTGAGGTACCAGAGGAGTGGCGGTCTGCGGATGTACCAATTTAAAAAACGTATGCAAGGGATCAACCAGAAAACGGTAGGTCGGTCAGTCTGACTTCAGTGTTGGGCAAATTATTGGAAACAATTTTGAGACAGGATAAACTGTCACTTAGAAAGGCATGGATTGATCAGCGATAGTAAACATGATTTTCTTAAGCGAAGATCATATCTTTCTAACTTAATAGAACTTTTTGAGGTAGTAACAAGGAGGGTTGATGAGGGTAGTGCAGTGGATGTTGCCTGCATGGATTTCAGTAAGGCGTTTGACAAGGTTCCACATTGCAGACTGATCAGAAAAGTGAGATCTGAAGGCTGGTGGCAAGAAACAAAGGTCAATTCAATTTCCAGTGGTGTTCCACAGGGCTCAAGAGTTGAGGCCCTTACTATTTGTTGTATACATATGTTAGTGATTTAGACTTGTGTGGTTGGCACGATTGGAAATATGAAAGTGACACAATTGACCGTGTAGTTGATAATGAAGACGATAGCTGTCAACTGCAGAATGAATTCAATCTGGAAAAGTGCGAAGTAATGCATTTGGGGAGGGCAAACAAAGCAAGGGAATACTCAATAAGCGGGGAGATATTGAGAGCGGTTGAGGAAGTGAGAGACCTTGGGAGTGCATGTTCACAGGTCCCTGAAGGTGGCTGGACAGGTGGTCAAGAAAGCTTATGGAATGACTTCCTTTATTGGGTGAGGTATTGAATACAAAAGCAGGGATATAATAGTGGAACTATATAAAATGCTGGTTAGGCCACAGCTGGAGTTTGTGTACATTTCTGGTCACTACACTATAGGGAGGACAAAAAAGGACGAGTTGCAGAGGAGATTTACAAGCATGTTGCCAGGGCTCAAATTCATAAATTAGATAGACTACGGTTGTTTCCTTCAGAATAAAGGAGGCTATGGGTGACCTAATTGAGGTATGCAAGATTATGAGGGGCCAAGACAGGAAAGACTTGTTATCCTAGCTGAGGGGTCAATTATTAGGGGGCATAGATTCTTTCTGCACAGTAACTTTTCTTCCAAGACAGTGGAAGCAGGGTTGTTGAATATTTTTAAGCTGGGACTACATATTTTATTAAGGCATATATAATTTTAACAATTTCCAAAAGGAAAAAACAACTGAACAAACAACACCCACCCAACCAACAAGCAAACCCAGCCAACGTGGCTCGCATACAGTTCCCCTCGGTTGCCACCTCCGGGCGAACCCTAGCATCGATCCTCTCCGAGCGAACTTGATATCTTCTCAAGCCTGAGAAACCCGGCCATGTCATTGACCCATACCCCCGATTTTGGGGGTTACGAGTCTCTCCACGCCAAAACGATCCGGGCTACCAGGGAGGCAAAGGCCAACACCTCTCGCCCTCTCACCCCTGGACTCCCGGGTCTTCTGACACACCCAAAATCGCCGCCTCTGGACTCTGAACCACCCTTGCCTTCAATACCGTTGACATGACATCGGCAAATCCCTGTCAAAACCTCCTAAGCCTCGGACATGCCCAAAACATGTGGATATGATTTGTAGGCCCTCCCGCACACCACCCACACCTATCCTCCACCCCTTCAAAGAACCTGCTCATATGGGCAACAGTCAGATGAGGCAGCTCCCACACCGACCCCTCCCCCACTACCCACTTCCTGACCAATGCTATGTTTGGCGCCTAGTAATAGTTCCTGAAAATCGGCAGGGCCAGCCCCCCACCCCCCCTGTCAATCCTTTGACACTCTCAGCGCCATCGCCAGTGGTTCTGTGGCCAAGGCAAACCACAATGGGGAGAGTGGACATCCCTGCCTCGTCCCCCGGTGCAGTCTAAAATAATCCGAGCTAACTCGGTTTGTCCGCACGCTCGCTACCGGTGCCTGGTACAGCAACCGGACCCAGTTCACAAACCCTACCCAAACCGCCCCAGGACCTCCCACAAATACTCCCACTCAACCCAATCAAAAGCCTGCTCCGCATCCATGGCGACCACCACCCTTCCCTCGGAGGGCATCATAATCACATTTAGCAGCCTTCTAATATGCTAAGTGCCCCCCCCCTTCACAAACACCGCCTGGTCGTCCTCTATCACCCCTGACACACACACCTCCATTCTCGAGGCCAAGTTTGGCATCTACATTTATAAGGGAGATTGGCCTGTACGATCCGCATTGTTCCGGGTCCTTGTCCCGATTCAGGATGAGAGAAATCGAGGCCTGTGACATCGTCGGGGGGAGTACCCCTCGCTCCCTAGCCTCATTAAATGCCCTTACCAGCAAGGGCCCCAGCACTCCTGAAAATTGCTTATAAAACTCCACTGGATATCCTTCTGAGCCTGGGGCCTTGCCCGACTGCATCGTCTCCAGCCCCTCCACCACAACCCAAATGGGCCCCCCTGGCCCTCCACCAGCTCTTCCTCCACCCTCGGAAACTCCAATTCCTCCAAAACCACCTCATTCCCTCCACCCCAGCTGGGGGTTCTGACCTGCTGTAAAAGTCCCTAAACACCACCCCCACCGGGTCCAAGATGGTATCTCTCCCTTGCCGCTTCCCGTTTCCTTAGCTGGTGTGCTAGTATCCTGCTAGCCTTCTCCCCATATTCATACACTGCTGCTCTCGCCTTTCTCAACTGCCCCACCGCTTTCCCTGTAGATAGCAACCCAAACTCCATCTGCAGCTTCTGCCGCTCCTTCAACAACCCTGCCTCCGAGTACCTCCTGTCTACCTAGAGATTCTCGTTCACTAACCTATCCATCTCCTCCCGCTCTGCCTTCTCCCTGTGTGCTCGTATTGAAATAAACTCCCCTCTCAACTCTGCTGTTAATGCCTCCATACCGTAGCTGCCAAAACCTCCCCTGTATTTATCTCCACATACCTCCGAATGGCCTCCATCACACGCACGCACACCTCTTCTGCTAAAAGCCCTATATCTAACCTACAGTGTGGGCGCTAGCCCCCCCCCCCCCCCCCCCCCCTACTCACCTACAAGTCCACCCAGTGCAGGGGCATAATCCGACACTACTATCGCCGAGTACTCAACTTCCACCACCCCTGCCAACAACGTCCTGTCCATAATGAAAAAGTCAATTCAGGAGTACACTTTGTGTACGTGGGAAAAAAATGAATACTCTTTCATTCTCTGCCGCCCAAACCTCCATGGATCTCTCTTTCTCCTCCTCCTCCCCCCCCCCCCCCCCCCCCCCCAAATACCCCATCTGTTCCATAAACCCCTTTAGTTCCTTTGCATACTGCCGACACCATCCCTGTCATCGAACTCGACCAATCCAGCCTTGGATCTATAACCGTATTAAAGTCCGCTCCCCCATAATCAGCCGATGTGAGTCCAGAATCGGCATCTTCTCCAATACCTGCCTCATGAACTCTGCATCGTCCCAATTCGGTACATAAATGTTCACCAGAACCACCGGCATCCCCTCCGACTTTCTGCTCACCATAACGTACAACCCCCCCCCAGTCCGCCACTACATTTTCCACTTCGAACGCCACCCGCTTATTAATCAGAATCCCACCCCCTTGTTTTATAATCGATCCTGAATGGAATGCCTGCCCTACCCAACCCTTCCTCAGCCTAGTCTGATCCTCCACCACCCTCGGGTGTGTCCCCTGTATCATTGCCACGTCCATCTTTAAGCTTTTCAAATGTGCAAACACACGGGCCCTCTTGACTGGCCCATTCAGCCCCCCTCACATTCCATGTGATCAGCCTGGTGAGGGGGCTCTCCCCGTTCCGATCAACCAAAGCCCTTCTGGGCCAGCCTCCAGCCCGCGTCCTGCACAACCTCAGGCCCGCCCTTGGGCACCCACCATCATCGACCCTCAACATGTCATCCTTCAGCAACCACTCCCCTGTCAGCAGACTTCTACCACTCCTCCTCCCTCCCCCCTCCCCCCCACCCCATAACAAAATATCAATCCCAACCCCCATCAACGCACACTTACCACCTCCCACTGCGCTTCCGTAAGCTAGTCCTCCCAGCCTGGTAGCCCCCGCCCATGGCACCTAGCATCCTAACCCCCCGCTCAACCATCGTCCCAGTGCAAACTTTCCAATCCTTGCCAAACACACAGAAAAGAGCAACCCACCATCCCGCATCAAGAACGAAACAAAACCCAAAACCGAGCAACGGCCCCAAATACAGTGCAAAAGTGAATAAAACAAATAAGAAGAAAACCAAAATACAAAATAGCAACATCTCCTCCAGAGTTCAATGTCCTCCTTCTCCTGCAGTCCATTGTCTCTAACAAACTCCATCGCCTCCTCTGGCGACCTAAAGTAGAGTTCCTGGCCTTCATACATTACCCACAAACGCGCTGGGTATAACATGCCAAACTTCACCCCCTTCTTGAAGAGGGCCGACTTCACCTTATTGAAGTTTGCCCTCCTTTTGGCCAGCTCTGCACCCAGGTCCTGATGGGAAGGCAGCGAGCAGCGCACCCAAGTACAGTGCGTCCAAGTACAGCGCCTTGTCTGCCTGGCCCACCTTAAAATCCGTTCCTTATCCAGGAACCGATGCAGGCGCATTGCCTTCGGCGGCTCGTTCCTTTGCGGCTTCCTCGTGTGCCCAGCCCACCTCCAATGGCTGAGCAAATGCTCCTTCACCCAGCAGTTTCTAGAACATCTGCGCCACATGTGCACCGGCGTTCGCTCCAACACTGTCCTCCAGCAGGCCGACGATCCTTTTTTTCTGAGAATATGTTTATTCAGAATGTCTTAAACAAAATTTTCAACCATACAAACAAACCGCGCCCCCCCCCACCACCCTGTAACAAAAAAAAAAAAGAAAGCTCGCATAGCAAGACATGAACATGGCAAGTCAATATGGTACAGAACTTTGTACGTTGGATTCCTCCCGTACATGTCATTTTCCGGATCATTCATGTGTTTTCTTGCTCAAATGCCCCCCAGGAAAAAAAAAAAAGCCGCCCCCCCCCCCCCCCCCCCAACCACACGAAAGATATCTCTTTCTCTCTCCCCCCCCCCCCCCCCCCCCCCCCCCCCCCGGTTGCTGTTGCTGCTGTTCGACCGTCATCTAACGCTCCGCGACATAGTCTAGGAACGGTTGCCACCGCCTGTAGAACCCTCTCAAGGCAAACTTTATCCTCTCCAACTTGATAAACCCTGCCATATCATTTATCCAGGCCTCCACGCTGGGGGCTTCGCCTCTTTCCACATTAACAAGATCCTTCGCCGGGCTACTTGGGACGCAAAGGCCACAATGCCGGCCTCTTTCGCCTCCTGCACTCCCGGCTCGTTCACTACTCCAAATAGTGCTAGTCCCCAGCTTGGCTTGACCCGGACTTTCACCACCTTAGATACTGTTCCCGCAACTCCCCTCCAGAACCCCTCTAGTGCCGGGCATGACCAAAACATATGGACATGGTTTGCCGGACTTACTGAGCACCTCCCACATCTGTCCTCCATCCCAAAGAACCTACTCAGCCTCGCCCCCGTCATATGCGCTCTGTGAACTACCTTAAACCATCAGGCTAAGCCTAGCACACGAAGAAGAGGAATTAACCCTACTTAGGGCATCAGCCCACAGCCCCTCCTCAATCTCCTCCCCCAGCTCCTCTTCCCATTTACCTTTCAGCTCCTCTACCAAAGCCTCCCCCTCTTCTTTCATCTCCTGGTATATCGCCGGCACCTTGCCCTCCCCGACCCATACGCCCAAAATCACCCTGTCTTGAATCCCCTGTGCCGGGAGCAGCGGGAATTCCCTCACCTGCCGCCTCACAAACGCCCTCACTTGCATGTACCTGAAGGCGTTTCCCGGGTGTAGTCCAAATTTCTCCTCCAGCGCCCCTAAGCTCGCAAATGTCCCATCGATGAACAGATCCCCCATTCTTCTAATCCCTCCCCGATGCCAGCTCTGAAACCCCCCGTCCATCCTTCCTGGGACAAACCGATGGTTATCCCTGATCGGGGACCACACCGAGGCTCCCATCGCTCCCCTATGTTGTCTCCACTGCCCCCAGATCTTTAGCGTTGCCGCCACCACCGGGCTCGTGGTGTACCTTGTCGGTGAGAGCGGCAGCGGTGCCGTCACCAGCGCCCCCAGGCTCGTTCCTTTGCAGGACGCCTTCTCCAACCTCTTCCACGCCGCCCCCTCTCCCTCCATCATCCACTTACGGATCATCGCCACGTTGGCTGCCCAGTAGTAGCCACCCAAATTCGGCAACCCTCTATCTCTACTGCGCTCCAGGAACTCCCTCCTTACCCTCGGGTCTTGCTCACCCACACAAATCCCATGATGCTCCTGCTTACCCTCTTAAAGAAGGCCTTCGTAATCACAATTGGGAGGCATTGGAATACAAAAAGAAACCTCGGGAGGACCACCATTTTAACCGACTGTACCCTACCCGCCAGCGAGAGTGGCAACGTGTCCCACCTTTTAAATTCCTCCTCCATCTGTTCCACCAGCCGCTTAAAATTAAGCTTGTGCAGTGCCCCCCAGCTCCTAGCTACCTGAATCCCCAAGTATCGAAAGCTCCTTTCCGCCCTCCTCAACGGTAGGTCGTCTATCCCTCTTCCCCTGATCCCCCGGCTGCACCACAAAGAGCTCACTCTTTCCCACATTGAGCTTATAGCCCGAGAAATCTCCAAACTCCCTTAGGATCTGCATGACCTCAACCATCCCCTCTACTGGATCCGCCACATACAGCAACAAGTCGTCTGCGTACAGCGACACTCGATGTTCCTCTCCCCCTCGGACCACCCCCTTCCATTTCCCCGACTCCCTTAACGCCACGGCCAAAGGTTCAATTGGTAATGCAGACTGCAGAGGGGACAGGGGGCTCGTCCCTCGATACAGCCGTAAATACTCCGACCTCCGCCGTTCGTGACCACACTCGCCACCGGGGCTCTATACAGGAGCTTAACCCAACTAATAAACCTTCCCCCGAACCCAAACCTCCTCAACAGTTTCCAGAGATACTCTCACTCTACTCGGTCAAAGGCCTTCTCCGCGTCCATGGCTGCTACTATCTCCGCCTCTCCCTCCCCCGATGGCATCATTATCACACTTAGGAGCCTTCGCACATTGGTGTTTAGCTGCCTACCCTTTACGAATCCCGTCTGGTCCTCGTGAATCACCCCCGGGACACAGTCCTCAATCCTCGTAGCCAACATTTTGCCAACAGCTTAGCATCTACGATGAGGAGCGAGATCGGTCTATACGACCCGCATTGCAGTGGGTCCTTCTCCCGCTTCAAGATCAAAGAGATCGTCGCCTCCGACATTGTCGGGGGCAGGGTCCCCCCCATCTTGCTTCATTGAAGGTCCTTACCAGCAACAGGGCTAACAGGTCTACATACTTCCTATTAAACTCCACCGGGAACCCATCTGGCCCCGGGTCCTTCCCTGCCTGCATACTCCCCAGTCCTTTAACCAGCTCCTCCACCCCAATTGGTGCCCCCAAACCAGCCACCACCTGCTCCTCCACCCTCGGGAACCTCAGTTGGTCCATGAATCGTCGCATCCCCCTGGGGGCTGGGACCTATACAGCTCCTCGTAAAAGGCCTTGAATGCCTCATTAACTTTCACCGCACTCCGCACTGTAGTTCCCCTGCCATCCTTGACTCCACCTATTTCCCTCGCTACCATCTTACGGAGCTGATGTGCCAGCATCCGACTCGCCTTCTCCCCATATTCATATATCGCCCCCTGTGCCTTCCTCCACTGTGCCTTGTTGCTCTTTTTAGCCTTAGTTTTATTACCTCTGATTATGTCACCTTTGCTCACGAGTCGCCAGGTATCTTTCTGATACCGACACGTGGTTCAAGCTCGAGTTATGATTAATAAATCAGCACACCGCTTAGTAAGATTGAAATCAACGGTCATTTATTATATACAGCAATTAATGCTTACACAATAATCCTACTATCTATATAGAAACCTACCACTACTGGCCAATACTTAACTTTAGGAAGGGCCCACCAGGTCAGGGAAACAAATGGATTATCGCATCGGATCTGGCCCGTGGGATTCAAAAAGGCTGATACGGGTCGATGGCTAGGAGTCTTTATCGGGTAGTGATCGTTGGAGTCAGACTTACTGTTTCTGGTCGATGTTCTTGCGAATGTCTCGAGCAGGAGAGGAAGAGAGAGAGAGAGAGAGAGATCTGAACTTGGCCCCTCACTTTATAGGGCCCAGGGGCTTCCCGTCTCTCGGGGCGGCCCTTGACCCTGAGTCCCAAGTGATTGGACTTGTTCCCAATCACTGGGTTCGATATGTCCAATAACGGGGCAATTCCTCGATCGGGGGATGGTCGTTCACCTGTCTTTGTTTCGGCCACTGCAGGCGCCGACAGGTCTGGCCCGGCATTCAACTGCTAATATGTTGCAATTGTTCCCGGGGATAGCCGATTAAACTGCAGATGTCTGGGTTGATGTGCTGCTAATAGTCTTGAGTATCGATCTGGGCCGACTTCCCCAGAGCCGAATACGCTATTCTGTCTGCAGCTGTCCATTTGTGTCCTGGTGGCTGCTTTTCCCATCAGCCTTTTCAGTTAGCCATTTTAAATCGGGTTTTGGCCAATTTTTTTTTTTCTTTACATTTTTAAAAAAAATTTAATTCTCCTCCTTTTTCACATTTTTCCCCCACATTTACATCCATCAACAATAAACAATAATCATCAAGATATGTCAGTCCCCATAACAACAACGATCCCATCTACCCACCAACCCCCAAACCTCAACTCGCATATTTACATAAACAAATGACAAAAAGGAATCCGGGATTACCCGTAGTCACCCTTAATCTTACACAGCTCCGCCCCCCCCGGTCTCCAGCTCCTCCCGTCCACTGCCTCTTGTAAAACTCCTCCTCCCAACCTCGGTTCCTCCCAACCTCGGTTCCTCCCAACCTCGGTTCCTTCCCCCCAACTTTCCACCTCGGCTAGACCACTCGGACCCTGTTCTGCCAGGCTCCGATGGCTGCAGCCCCTCCCCCCACCTCACTCCCGTTCACTGGCCGGCTTAAACTGACCAGCGTGGAGGCCCCCGCCCGGGTCCCTTTCCCACTTGCCCGGCCCTAGGAAAGCCCAAAGATCCCCTTTTATCACACACACCCCGCATATCCACCTACACCCCAAAGAACCCTCATTTCGAGTGAAAGTCCCGTCCCTTTCCTTTTCCAAATATATACCACATTGGCTCCTTTAGTCTCTACACCCGCGCGCAGTGATACAAAAAAGAAGAAAATACAGTCATGAGGTTACATCGGCACATGGCCATTCCTCAATTTGTCAGTTCTGCCACGGTCCTTCTGCTTTCGCAAACTCCTCCGCTGCTTCCGCCGTTCCAAAATAAAAGTCCCTGAGCTTGTAAGTCACCCTCCGCTTCGCTGGATATACAATGCCGCACCGCACCTTGCTAATGTACAGTGCCCTCTTCACCCGGTTGAAGGCAGCCCGCCTCCTTGCCAGCTCCACCGTAAAGTCCTGGTATACTCGTATACCAGCTCCAGCCCACTGCACCACCCGCTTCTGCTTGGGCCAGCTCAGGACCTTCTCCTTCACACTGTACCTACGGAAGCACAGAGTCACTGCCCTTGGCGGCTCACTCGCCTTTGGTACAGGCCTCCACGACCGATGAGCCCGATCCAGTTCATATCGGGAGGGATCCTGCCCCCCCCCCCAATAGTTTTGCCAACATCGCGGCAAAATACTCAGTCGGCTTCGGTCTTTCAACTCCTTCGGGCAGCCCCACAATCCTCAAATTCTGTCGCCTGGATCTGTTTTCCAGGTCTTCCATTTTTCCTCGCAGATCCTTGTTAGTATCCATCACCATCCGCATCTCTTTCCCCATCGAGGCAAGTTGATCACCGTGCTGCAATAACGTCTCCTCCACTTCCTTCAGCGCCTCCCCTTGCTCTCGCACCTCCGCCACTGCGCTCGCCACCTCCGTCCTCACCGGGGAAACCGCCTCCTCCACCAGCACACTCAAAACCTCCCTCATCTCCTTCCTCACCGTCTCCATGCATTTCGCAATCTGCGCCAACTGCTTTTCAAATTCCGCAGCCATCAACGTAGTTATTTCTTCAGCCGTAAGCAGTGCGGCCTTCCCTGGTGCTCCAGCCTCCATTTTCCTTTGTGACCCCACGGTGACCTTTCCACTCCCCGACGGACCTTCAGCTGTTTTTTCCCCGGCCGTTTTCTTGCTCACCCTCTACATTTTTCCTTTTTTTTTTTCCTCCTGTGTCTTCACTGTGCCTCCTCCGTGCCTTCTCCCTGCTTCTGCCGCCTCCGTGGACCCTGGGACCGGGCTTAAAGCCCCGAAAATGCCGTTGCCGAACGGGAGCCCTCCATTGTGCCCACCTTCACCGGTGGGGGGCTGCTCTTTCCCTCGTTTACCCAGGTGGGGTTGTGAAGAGTGGTTCTTACTGCCCGCACGTCTGCGGCGGCTTGTTTTTCCTCCGGGGTTCTAGCTGCGGGTTTACTGTGAGTTTACTTTTGATCACCCACTTCTCATTATGAACCTCCTCCAAGGGGTCATAATTACTACAGGCATTCTGTCCTGCTTACGTGGCATGGGAGATAAGGGTGTGGGTCCATTTGGCCATATTGTCTGCGGACAAATGGGCACGGTCTACGTTTCCGAAAACTGCTTCAAAGTGAATCCACAAGCGTCCTGCGAACGCTGTGGGGTGTTCAGACTTTTTCTGTCTGCACTTATTTAGGCCACCTACGGGGTCTCCCCGGTTATACCCGATCGCATCCAGGATCGCGGTATGCATTTCTGCAAGGGTGCCTCCTCCTACGTTCACCTGTCTTTGTTTCGGCCACTGTAGGCGCCGACAGGTCTGGCCCGGCATTCAATTGCTAATATGTTGCAATTGTTCCCGGGGATAGCCGATTAAACTGCAGATGTCTGGGTTGATGTGCTGCTAATAGTCTTGAGTATCGATCTGGGCCGACTTCCCCAGAGTCGAATACGCTATTCTGTCTGCAGCTGTCCGTTTGTGTCCTGTTGGCTGCTTTTCTCACCAGCCTTTTCGGTTAGCCATTTTAAATCGGGTTTTGGCCAAATTATTAGGGAATCAGCCATTTTAGGTGGCTACAGCCTTTGCCTTCCCTGTGGTCAACAGGTCGAACTCCGTCTGCAGACTTCGTCTCTCCCTGAGTAGTCCCTCATCAGGAGCCCCTATCACCTGTCCACCCTTAAAATCTCCCCCACTTACCTCTCCCTTTCCCTAACCTCCCTCTTCACCCCATGAGCCCTGATGGAGATTAACTCTCCCCTGACCACCGCCTTCAGCGCCTCCCATACTACTCCCACCTGTACCTCCCCGTTGTCGTTGGCCTCCAGGTACCTTTCGATGCACCCCCGCACCCTCCCCCACACTTCCTCGTCTGCCAGCAGTCCCACATCCAACCGCCACAACGGACGTATGGCCCTCTCCTCCCCCAGCTCTAGCTCCACCCAATGCGGGGCATGGTCTGAAACGATCCGTGGACATTGGCCTGCTACAATGTTCCAGTGAAGCTCAACGCAAACTGGAGGAACAACATCTCATCTTCCGGTTAGGCATGCTAAAGCCTTCCGGTCTCAACATCAAATTTGGGAGCACAGTCCCCATCTCGACCCATTTGTTTTATTTCATTTCAACTGCCTCTTACCATTTCTTTCTTTCTTGTCTTTCTTAATATATATTTAACCCCCCCCCCTTCCTCCCAATCTTATCCACCTTTCCTTACCCTTTCTCCACTTTGCTTCCCCCTTCCCCTCCCCCTACATCTCCATCTGTCACAGTTTACCCTCTGCTGTTAGTTTCTCTTCTGTTTGGCCTTCTGTTCTCTCTGGGGACTGCCATTAGCACTCTGTTCTCTTGGTTTCTGTGACCAGTAGCGCACCGTTTCCCTGTGTTTCTGTGGCTATGACTCATCTCTCATTCTCATTCCACAGTATAAATATTTCCCACTTTCTCTGTCTGTTAGCTTTGACAAAGAGTCTTTGGACTCAAAACATAAGCTCTTCTCTCCCTAGAGATGCTGCCAGACCTGCTGAGATTTTCCAGCATTTTCTCTTTCAATTTTACTTTTGTTTGATTTCTCTCCTAATAAAGGATAACATTCCATTAGCCGCCTTAATTGCGCTCAGACTTTACGTACTAGCTTTTCATGATTCGTGCACTAGAACACCTCGATCCCTCTGAATTCTGAAGCCATTCTCCATTTAAGTAATTTAAAGTCACTTAATCTACCAATGTATCTTTGTAATTTTCTGGTGCTGTCTACACTACTTACTATGTCATCAATCTTTATGCCATCACAAATCGTTATTGAAAATATTGACTAGCTGGAGGCATCAACGCAGATCCTTGTGAGACACCACTCGTTGTTTCCCTATCCATTATTCCTACTTTCCATTGAATCAATCTCCCTGACATCGATCTTAGCTAGCTAACACTCCCTTCTGTGGAACATTATCAAATACCTTATAGAAGTCTACCTTTTGACATCTCCCTCTCTACTACTTTACATACAGCCTCAAATAATTTAATTTGATTTGTGAGAAATGAGCTATCCTTTACAAACCCATGTTGGCTTTCTCTTATCAGCTCAAATTTTTCTCAACAGTCAATGTTACTTTTCATAACACCTACACCATTTAAAATAACCATACATATACATAGGTGTGAGAATATACACTCATCAATAAATAAGCACACATCATTTAAACTTATAGAAATTAGCTTCTTCCCCGCTGTTACCAGACTCCTAAACAACCCTTTTATGGACTGACCTGAATAATACTACACTCCTGTATGCTTCACCCGATTCCGGTGTCTATGTATTTACATTGTGTATATAATGCATTTATAATGCATTTTCTTTTTATTTTATTTTCATGTATTTAATGATCTGTTTGAGCTGCAGAAAAATACTTTTCACTGTACCTCAGTACACGTGACAATAAACAAATCCAATTATGTCAATGCACATGATATATCCTGACCATTCATGTGTTTTGCACTGTAAATGCACTTATTTTCTTTTTTATTTAAATTTTTAAAAAAGTTTTAATTTTCTAAATCACAAAACAAAAAAATTCATTCAAACGAATTACCATTTACAAACCCCTACCCTTGAAAGACCCCCACCCCCCGACACACACCCCGACCCACTGACTATAATCAATTCCCAATGGTAGAAGACGAAGCTTGCCACCTCTGGTAGTCCCAGGCCCAGGACCCACCAAGACATCCACAACCCCGCCCCTGAGATGAGACAAAGAAAAGCCCTTAGTCCCAGTCAGATTCCCTCATGCCCCTTGACAAAAGCCTCTGCCTCCTCCTACGTATAGAAAAAACGATCTTTGGGACCAAAAAGTCACTTTCAGCCGCCAGGTACACCACTCCAAACATGACTCCACTCCTGAAAAGCGCCGTCTCCGCCGTATTAAAGTCACATGCCGCTTCGCCAACTCTGCTCCTATATCTTGTTATGGGTGTCACGGTAGTACAGTGGTTAGCACTGTTGTTTCACAATGCCAGGGACCTGGGTTTGATTCCCAGATTGGGTCACTGTCTGTGTGGAGTCTGCACGTTCTGCCGTGTTTACGTAAGTTTCCTCCGGGTGCTCCGGTTTCCTCCCACAAGTCCCGAAAGACGTGCTTGTTTGGTGGATTGGACATGGAATTATCTCCGTGTACCCGAACAGGCGACTAGGGGATTTTCACAGTAATTGCACTGCAGTGTTAATGTAAGCCTACTTGTGACACTAATAAAAATTATTATAATATCCTGATGATATTCCCTTCCCTTTGAATCCCGATTCAATTTGGCCCATTGCAGAACCCGCTCCTTCTCCTGGAAAGTGTGGAATCCAATAATTACCACCCACAGCAGTTCATTCCCCAAAGCTTTCGCCGGACTATTTGGTGGACCCAGTCCATCTGTAGAGGAGACAATTCCCCCACCCCTCCTCCCAAAAAGTTTGGCAAACATCTGAGAAAAGTACCCAGTCAGCTTCGCCCCTCCCCCCACCCCCGATTTTGAGGTTCAGTCTCCTCAACCTGTTTTCCAAGTCATCCAATTTGCCCTCAGTCTTGTTCCTCTCCTCCGCCAGCAATACGTCAGCTTCCAACGAGGTGATTCGATCCCCTTGCCAAGACAAGAATGCCTCCTCACCCTTCAGCACCTCTCCATGTTCCTTCACTGCCTAAAGAGGGTTTTTCCAGCTTCTCCCGGATCGGGACAAGTGCCTCCTCAATTGGCTGTTTAAGGGATTCAATCGTCACCCTGCCCTGCTCCTCAAAATACTTTGCAAGCTGTTTTTCAACCGCCTGCACCATCACCTCAGTCAGCATTTCCACCGTGATATGACCAGCCACACCCAAGGCTTGGTCTGCTACCGCTGTCCCTCCTGCTGAGCTTCGCAGGCTTCAAAGGATTACCCTGTAATCCTCCGGCCACCAACTTTCTACATGTTTTCTCTGACAAATTACTTCTCCCATACGGTTTTGGTACCAAAATCCCCAGGTACTGGGTTAAAAAGTTCAAAAATCAAAAGGTCATAACGGGCGCTAGCTTATATGTGACCTACTCCTACCAGTCGGCATCAGAAGTCCCGTATAACCATTTTCGTCAAACAATGTAAACAGCCAAGTGTGAATTCAATGCTAAAAATGATTCAATGAACAACTTGAATTAAGCAAATTTGGAATTAAGAGTAAACACCACTTGTGTACACAATCATCAATAAGTACACTTGTGCACGCAGCTGCGCTAAGTTTTAATTTCCAGCACAAATTACTAAAGGCCACAACGATTCACTATTTTTACATCACCTCCAATTTTATTTGAGACAAGGAGAGTTCCCAGTTTTCACACAGGGTTGAGTGATTAATATGAATGCAAGGGAGCAGAAGTCAGTGTTTGACATTCAGCTATCAATGGCTTGTTATTTGGTGCAAACTCCAATTACTATTACATCACAACAACCCCACCCATTACTTTTGTTGATGACACAAGTGTAACTGGAATTTTAAATCTCCAGGGGAACAGTTGCTAAGATTGAACTGTGAAGACTAGAGGATGTAAGAAGATACAACAGGATCTGCTCAGTTCTACTTAGCCTCTTCCTGGGTGAATTCTCTTTATAATCTTTCTCCTTTAATAGCTAAAGTAACAATAATATTGCCATAATGAAACGTCCCAAGATGCGTTATAGGAATGCTGTACTCCATTTCTTGTACTCCATTTCTGCCACTTGCCAACTCAGTTGCACCAGTGGAGCCATTCCTTCAATTGTCTAGGCCCTAACTACCTCTTTAAACCACATTATCTTTTGACATAAACTAAACTTAACCCCCCCCCCCCCCCCCCCCCCCTCCCCCCTGGGTTGCTGCTGCTGGTCATCTGTCTTCCCTCTAATGTTCCCCTAGGTAGTCGAGAAATGGCTGCCACCACCTGGTGAACCCTTGAGCCGACCCTCTCAGGGCAAACTTTATCTGCTCCAATTTAATGAACCCCGCCATATCATTTACCCAAGCCTCCAGTCCGGGGGGTTTCGCCTCCTTCCACATGAGTAGGATCCTGCGCCGGGCTACTAGGGACGCAAAGGCCACAACGTCGGCCTCTTTCGCTTCCTGCACTCCCGGCTCTTCCGCAACTCCAAATAGAGCTAACCCCCAGCCTGGTTTGACCCGGGGCTTCACCACCTTCGAAGTCACTCCCGTCACTCCCTTCCAATACCCTTCCAGTGCCGGGCACGCCCAAAACATATGTGCGTGGTTTGCCGGGCTCCCGCCACACCTCCCACATCTGTCCTCCACTCCAAAGAACCTGATCAATCTTGCTCCCGTTATGTGTGCTCTATGTAGCGCCTTAAATTGAATCAGGCTAAGCCTGGCGCATGAGGAAGAGGAATTTACCCTGCTTAGGGCATCAGCCCACATACCCTCCTCTATCTCCTCCCCTAGTTCTTCTTCCCACTTTCCTTTTAGTTCCTTTTAGCCCTCTCCGACCCACACCCCTGAAAGCACCCTGTCCTGAATCCCCTGTGTCGGGAGCAACGGAAATTCCCTCACCTGTTGTCTAGTAAACGCCCTCACCTGCATATATCTCAAGAAATTTCCCCGGGGCAACCCATACTTTTCCTCCAAAGCTCCCAAGCTCGCAGAAGTCCCATCTATAAACAAATCTCCCACCCTCCTAATTCCCAACTGGTACCAGCTCTGAAATCCTCCATCCATTCTTCCTGGGGCAAACCTATGGTTGTTCCTGATTGGGGACCCCACCAGGGCTCCCCGCACCCCTCTCTGTCGCCTCCACTGTCCCCAGATATTCAATGTTGCCGCCACCACCGGATTCGTGGTAAACTTTTTAGGTGAGAACGGTAGCGGCGCTGTCACCAGCGCCTCTAAACTCGTCCCTTTACAGGACTTTCTCTCCAGTCTTTTCCACGCCGCTCCCTCACCCTCCATCATCCATTTACGTATCATTGCCACATTGGCGGCCCAATATTAATCGCCCAAGTTCGGTAGTGCCAATCCTCCTCTGTCCCTACTACGCTGAAGGAACCCCCTCCTTACTCTGGGAACTTTCCCTGCCCACACGAAGCTCGTTATGCTCCTGTCTATTTTATTAAAAAAGGTCTTAGTGATTAGTATAGGGAGACATTGAAATACAAATAAGAACCTCGGGAGGACCATCATCTTGATTGCTTGCACCCTACCGCCAACGACAGAGGCTGCATGTCCCACCTCTTGAAGTCCATCTCCATTTGTTCTACCAGCCGTGTCAGATTAAGTCTGTGCAAGGTTCCCCAGCTCCTAGCGATCTGAATCCCCAGGTATCGGAAGTTTCTTTCCACTTTCCTTAGAGGCAAGCCTTCTATCTCTGTACTCTGGTCCCCTGGGTGTATCACAAATAATTCACTCTTCCCCCATGTTTAGCCTATACCCCGAGAAATCCCCGAACCCCCTCAGAATTCGCATAACCTCTATCACCTCCCCCCCCCCCCCCCCCCCCCCCCCACTGGGTCCGACACGTATAACAATAGGTCATCTGTATATAACGAGACTCGGTGTTCTTCTCCCCCTCTAATCACCCCTCTCCATTTCCTGGAGTCTCTCAACGCCATGGCCAGAGGTTCAATTGCCAACGCGAACAACAATGGAGACAGCGGGCATCCCTGTCTTGTTCCCCTATATAGTCGGAAATACTCCGATCTTTGTCGACCTGTAACTACACTTGCCGTTGGAGCCCCATAAAGAAGTCTAACCCAGCTAATAAACCTGTTCCCGAACCCAAACCTCCTTAACACTTCCCATAAATACTCCCACTCCACCCTATCAAATGCCTTCTCTGCATCCATTGCCGCCACTATCTCTGCCTCCCCCTCCACTGGGGGCATCATTATCACCCCTAATAGTCGTCGCACGTTAACGTTCAGTTGTCTCCCTTTTACGAACCCTGTCTGGTCTTCGTGCACCACCCCCGGGACACAGTCCTCTACCCTTGATGCCAGTACCTTTGCCAACAATTTGGCGTCCACGTTCAATAATGAAATAGGTCTATAGGACCCGCACTGCAACGGATCTTTATCCCTCTTCAAAATTAGCGATATCGTCGCCTCCGACATCGTCGGGGGTAGAGTCCCCCCTTTCCTGGCCTCATTGAACGTCCTCACCATCAACGGGGCCAACAAGTCCACATATTTTCTGTAATATTCCACCGGGAACCCGTCTGGTCCCGGGGCCTTCCCTGCTTGCGTGCTTCCCAGTCCCTTAATAACCTCGTCCACCCCAATCGGTGCCCCCAGGCCTACCACCTCCTGCTCCTCCACTTTCGGGAACCTCAATTGGTCCAGGAACTGCCGCATCCCCTCCTCGCCCTCTGGGGGTTGAGACCTATACAGTCCCTCATAGAAGGTCTTGAACACCTCATTTATCTTTCCTGCCCTTCGCACCGTGTCTCCCCTTTCATCTCTAATTCCTCCTATCTCCCTCGCTGCTGCCCTCTTTCGCAATTGATGAGCCAACAGGCGACTAGCCTTTTCCCCATATTCATACCTCCTCCCCTGTGCTTTCCTCCACAGTACCTCCGCCTTTCTGGTGGTCAGAAGGTCAAACTCCGTCTGGAGTCGTCTCCTCTCGCTGTACAGTTCCTCCTCCGGGGTCTCTGCAAATTCCCTATCCACCCTTAACATCTCCCCCAGTAATCTTTCCCTTTCCTTGGCCTCTGTTTTCCTTTTGTGGGCCCCAATGGAGATCAGCTCTCCTCTGACCACCGCTTTTAGTGCTTCCCATACCACTCCCACAGGGACCTCGCCGTCGTCATTGACCTCCAGGTATCTCTCAATACACCCCCGCACTCTTGCACACACTCCCTCATCCGCCATCAGTCCCACATCTAATCGTCAGAGTGTTCTCTGCTCCCTTTCCTCTCCTAATTCCAGGTCCACCCAATGTGGGGCATGGTCCGAAAACGCTATGGCTGAGTACTCAGCTTCTTCCACCCTAGAGATCAACGACCTTCCCAAAACAAAAAAATCTATCCGGGAGTACACTTTATGGACATGGGTGAAGAAGGAGAACTCCCTAGCCCTAGGTCTAAGAAATCGCCATGGATCCACTCCCCCCATTTGGTCCATAAACCCCTTAAGTACCTTGGCCGCTGCCGGCCTTCTTCTGGTCCTTGAGCTGGATCTATCTAGCCCCGGGTCCAGCACTGTATTAAAGTCCCCTCCTAAAATCAAGTTTCCTACCTCCAGGTCCGGTATACGCCCCAGCATCCGTCTCATAAATCCCGCATCGTCCCAGTTTGGGGCATACACATTAACCAACACGACCTCCATTCCCTCCAGCCTGCCACTCACCATTACATATCTACCTCCGCTATCTGCTACGATGTTCTTTGCTTCAAATGCTACCCGTTTCCCCCACCAAAATGGCCACCCCTCTGTTCTTTGCGTCTAATCCTGAGTGGAATACCGGTCCCACCCATCCTTTCCTTAACCTAACTTGGTCCGCCACCTTTAGGTGCGTCTCTTGGAGCATAACCACGTCTGCCCTTAGTCCTTTCAAATGCGCGAGCACTCGGGCCCTTTTTATCGGTCTGTTCAGGCCTCTCACGTTCCACGTGATCAGCCTCACTAGGGGGCTACTTGCCCCCCTCCCGTGTCGACTAGCCATTACCTTCTCTAGGCCAGTCCCATATCCCGCCTCCGTGCTCCCGGTCGCTCCCCCAGCGTCGCACACCATCCCCGTCCACCCACTCTTTAGCCATTTCCTTTTGGATTTCCGCAGCAGCAACCCAGTTGTTGTGTGCCCCCCCCCCCCCGTCCCCGTCCCCGTCCCCCCCGCTAGATCTCTTTCTAGCGTGATTGCTCCCCCCATATTACTTCCGTAAGTCAGCTGACTTCAACTGACTCCTGCTCACTCCTCGACCCCCCCGTGTGGGGAACTCCCATCCGCCTTGCGCCTGTCTTCCCGCCTTATTCTTTCTGGCGCGGGAACATCCCTTTACCTGACCCGCCTCTTATGACGCAGCTCCCTTTCCCCTCCCCCTCCCCTTCCCCATTCTCCAACTATGTCCCGTCTTTCCCCCCTCACCGGCGCCCACATTTCCCAATGTCTCCCCCCTTCCCAATTTACTTCTCAATTAACTTCAACCATAACATTAACAATAACATTTCCTGATGACTTCCGGGTGCGGCGATGACCAGCTGAGTCGCACGTTTCGGCAGCTCCCGGTGGAACGGACTTTTGGGCTCTTGATAGGACCCCCAACGGCAATTTTAACGGCTAAAAACACCGTGCGGTAAACCAGAAGGGGGTTCCCCCTGGACACGGATGGAAAACGGAGAGGAAAGTGGCCGGATTGCAGCGGATCCTTTGGAACAACGGCAAGGAAGGCAAGCAGAAACCAAGATGGCGTCGGAAGGTGGCAGTTTCATATGGGGCCCTGAACAACAAGAGTTCTTGAAACGCTGCGTGGAGGAGATAAAAAAGGAAATGAAGAAAGAGTTGTTGGCCCCGATATTACAGGCGATTGAAGGGCTGAAAGAGGAACAAAAGACCCAGGAGCAGGAGCTTCGGGTCGTGAAGGCGAAAGCAGCAGAGAATGAGAACGATATACAGGGCCTGGTGGTGAAGTCGGAGATACAGGAGGCACACCAGAAACGATCTGTGGAGAGGTTGGAGGCACTGGAAAACAACGCAAGGAGGAACAACTTGAGGATTCTTGGCCTTCCTGAAGGTGTGGAGGGGGCGGACGTCGGGGCATATGTGAGCACGATGCTGCACTCGTTAATGGGAGCGGAGGCCCCGACGGGTCCGTTGGAGGTGGAGGGAGCATACCGAGTTATGGTGCGAGGATCGAGAGCAGGAGAAACTCCCAGAGCCATAGTGGTGAGATTCCTCCGTTTTAAGGATAGAGAAATGGTCCTTAGATGGGCGAAGAAAACTCGGTGTAGTAAATGGGAGAACGCGGTGATCCGCGTTTATCAAGATTGGAGTGCGGAGGTGGCGAGAAGGAGGGCGAGCTTTAATCGGGCCAAAGCGGTACTTCACAAAAAGAAGATAAAATTTGGAATGCTGCAACCGGCAAGACTGTGGGTCACATATCAAGGGAGGCACCACTACTTTGAAACGGCGGATGAAGCGTGGACTTTTATTGTAGAAGAAAAATTGGAATGATTGGATTATGAAAATGAACGTTTGGACAATGGGGGGGGGCGAAGAGGGGTTTTATGTTTTAATCCTGCGGTATGGTAACTTTTCTTTCTCCCACAGGTGGTGATGGGGGGAGGTGGGGAGGGAGAGGAGATGGGGCGTTGGCCATGGGAGGCGGGGCCGAGGGAGAGGCGCGGGCTTGGTTCCCGCGCTATGATAATTATGGCGGGAATAGAGAAGCAGGAAGGAGGGGGCGTCGCACGGTGCGAGCCGTGATCACGGGGGGAAGCCGAGGTCAGCCAGAGTTTGCTGACTTCTGGGAGCAACATGGGGGGAGTAATTACGCTAGCGGGGGGTCTAGCAGGGGGGGGTGGGAGGGGGGGAATTACTGGGTTGCTGCTGCTGGGGGGAAAGGGGGGGAGTGGGTACGGGAAAGGATGGGCGGGGGGGGCACCGTCTGGGAGAGATACAGCTGCGTGGGAACTGGGTGAGAAGCTGGAAAAAGATGATGGCTAACCGGCAAGGGGGGGGTGGTGGGAAGCCCCCCAACTCGGCTGATCACGTGGAACGTGAGGGGGCTTAACGGGCCGATAAAGAGGGCACGAGTACTCGCACACCTTAAGAAACTTAAAGCAGATGTGGTTATGCTACAGGAAACGCACCTGAAACTGATAGACCAGGTTAGGTTGCGCAAAGGATGGGTGGGGCAGGTGTTCCATTCGGGGCTGGATGCGAAAAACAGGGGGGTGGCTATATTAGTGGGGAAGCGGGTAATGTTCGAGGCGAAGACTATAGTGGCGGATAACGGGGGCAGATACGTGATGGTGAGTGGCAAATTACAGGGAGAGATGGTGGTTTTGGTAAACGTGTATGCCCCGAACTGGGACGATGCCAACTTTATGAGGCGAATGCGAGGACGCATCCCAGACCTAGAGACCGGAAAGCTGATAATGGGGGGAGACTTTAACACGGTGTTGGAACCAAGGCTGGATAGGTCGAAGTCCAGGACTGGTAGGAGGCCGGCAGCAGCCAAGGTGCTTAAGGATTTTATGGAGCAGATGGGAGGGGTGGACCCGTGGAGATTCAGTAGACCTAGGAGTAAGGAGTTCTCGTTTTTCTCCTATGTCCATAAAGTCTATTCACGCATAGACTTTTTTGTGTTGGGTAGGGCATTGATCCCGAGGGTGAGGGGAACGGAATATACGGCTATAGCCATTTCGGATCATGCCCCACACTGGGTAGACTTGGAGATAGGGGAGGAAACAAGAGGGCGCCCACCCTGGAGAATGGACATGGGACTAATGGCGGATGAGGGGGTGTGCCTAAGGGTGAGGGGATGCATTGAAAAGTACTTGGAACTCAATGACAATGGGGAGGTTCAGGTGGGAGTGGTCTGGGAGGCGTTGAAGGCGGTGGTTAGGGGGGAGCTGATATCAATAAGGACACATAAAGGGAAGCAGGAGAGTAAGGAACGGGAGCGGTTGCTGCAAGAACTTTTGAGGGTGGATAGACAATATGCGGAAGCACCGGAGGAGGGACTGTACAGGGAAAGGCAAAGGCTGCATGTGGAATTTGACTTGCTGACTACAGGCACTGCAGAGGCACAATGGAGGAAGGCGCAGGGTGTACAGTATGAATATGGAGAGAAGGCGAGCAGATTGCTGGCACACCAATTGAGGAAAAGGGGAGCAGCGAGGGAAATAGGGGGGGTGAGGGACGAGGAAGGAGAGACGGAGCGGGGAGCGGAGAGAGTGAACGAAGTGTTCAAGGCATTTTATAAAAAATTGTATGAAGCTCAACCCCCGGATGGGAGGGAGAGAATGATGGATTTTTTGGATCGGCTGGAAATTCCCAAGGTGGAAGAGCAGGAAAGGGTAGGACTGGGAGCACAGATCACGGTAGAAGAAGTGGTGAAAGGAATTAGGAACATGCAGACGGGAAAGGCCCCGGGACCGGACGGATTCCCAGTTGAATTTTACAGAAAATATTTGGACTTGCTCGCCCCGCTACTGACGAGGACCTTTAACGAGGCAAAGGAAAGGGGACAACTGCCCCCGACTATGTCAGAAGCAACGATATCGCTTCTCTTAAAGAAGGAAAAGGATCCGCTACAATGCGGGTCCTACAGACCAATTTCCCTCCTCAATGTGGATGCCAAGGTCCTGGCCAAGGTAATGGCAATGAGAATAGAGGAATGTGTCCCGGGGGTGGTTCATGAGGACCAAACTGGGTTTGTGAAGGGGAGACAGCTGAACACGAACATACGGAGGTTGTTAGGGGTAATGATGATGGCCCCACCAGAGGGTGAAACGGAGATAGTAGTGGCGATGGATGCCAAGAAAGCATTTGATAGAGTGGAGTGGGATTATCTGTGGGAGGTGTTGAGGAGATTTGGGTTCGGAGAGGGGTATGTTAGATGGGTGCAGCTGTTGTATAGGGCCCCAGTGGCGAGTGTGGTCACGAATGGACGGGGATCGGCATATTTTCGGCTCCATAGAGGGACAAGGCAGGGATGTCCTCTGTCCCCATTACTGTTTGCACTGGCGATTGAGCCCCTGGCAATAGCGCTGAGAGGTTCCAAGGGATGGAGGGGAATACTTAGGGGAGGAGAAGAACACCGGGTATCTTTATATGCGGATGATCTGCTACTATATGTGGCGGATCCAGCGGAGGGGATGCCAGAAATAATGCGGATACTTGGGGAGTTTGGGAATTTTTCAGGGTATAAATTGAACATGGGGAAGAGTGAGCTGTTTGTGGTGCATCCAGGGGAGCAGAGTAGAGAAATAGAAGACCTACCGTTGAGGAAGGTAACAAGAGACTTTCGTTACCTGGGGATCCAGATAGCTAAGAATTGGGGCACATTGCACAGGCTAAATTTGACGCGGTTGGTGGAACAGATGGAGGAAGATTTCAAGAGATGGGATATGGTAGCATTGTCAATGGCAGGGAGGGTGCAGGCGGTTAAGATGGTGGTCCTCCCGAGATTCCTTTTTGTGTTTCAGTGCCTCCCGGTGGTGATCACGAAGGCTTTTTTCAAAAGGATAGAAAAGAGTATCATGGGTTTTGTTTGGGCCGGGAAGACTCCGAGAGTGAGGAAGGGATTCTTACAGCGTAGTAGGGATAGGGGGGGGCTGGCACTACCGAGCCTAAGTGAGTATTATTGGGCCGCTAATATTTCAATGGTGAGTAAGTGGATGGGAGAGGAGGAAGGAGCGGCGTGGAAGAGATTAGAGAGGGCGTCCTGTAGGGGGACCAGCCTGCAGGCTATGGTGACAGCCCCATTGCCGTTCTCACCAAGGAACTATACCACGAGTCCGGTGGTGGTAGCTACACTGAAGATTTGGGGACAGTGGAGACGACATAGGGGAAAGACCGGAGCATTGGGGGGGTCCCCGATAAGAAACAACCATAGGTTTGCCCCGGGGGGAATGGATGGGGATATGGAATGTGGCAAAGAGCAGGTATAACGCAATTGAAAGATCTATTTGTG